>NW_026608794.1:50000-53000 GCF_029499605.1 Hyla sarda | reverse complement strand
GTATCAAATGCAAGTAGGAGGAGTAAGAAGGGTTCCTGCCAAAGCCAGGTTATGGATTGCATTTAAAAATGGTCCATCAGAGTGAAATGGACTCCCATCTTCCTGCTTAGCAATAATGATATGGGTTTAGGGTCTGCTGTGTGTACTGGTGGGTGACTGCCACCCAGCCAGAGTGTGTATGGGAGGCTGCCAGCCAGCCTCCCTTCCTACAAGTAGTGATGGTGCATGTGAAGGGGACAGCGTTGGTTCCTCCCCTTTCACAGTTATCACTTCTCATTCTTCCTTTTGGCTGGTATCAAATGTGGTGTCTGTTTATATCAGTTTAATATCTGATATGTCCCCTATCTGGTAGCATATATTAAATGCACCACCAGGGTTTAGTGTTGGAAAGAAAGATTACCTGTTTATTTGCTGCAGCTGCTTGCTGGCTAGTCCAGTGGGCCCCTACTGCAGGCAAAAGACAATAGGTGGTGCCGCTTGTGTCTGGCCCCTGTTGGAGCGACCAGGCACAGGACTGCTGCTGCTGAATGTCCTCTTTAATTGAATAAGCTCAGCAACCAGCACACCTGTGCAGGTTGGACATGACATGATAGGTAGCTGTCTTTCAGGTAGTGGGTGCTGAATCTTGTTAATTGACATGGGGGTGTCATTGCTGTTGATTGACCATGCATTGGTACTGTGGTATTGGAATAATTAAATCAAATGTTGCCAGCCAGCCATCCATTGCAATAATGGATAGGACATCAGCTATGAGGCATTTGTTTGTACAAACTGCTGCTCACGACTAATGTTGTAATATAGTGTCTCCATCTGCTGGTGGTATTGAATAAGCAATAGTGCAATGATAGGGTCTGAAAAAGGAGTAAAATAAGAAGCAGCAGCATAGGAAAAAAGGAGGAAAGAAGGAAAACATGGAGAGAAGAAAAAAAGAAGGTAAAAAAAAGGTGAAAACATGTTTAAAAAAGTATTTCCATCTCTCTCTCTCTCTATATATGTATATATATATATATATATATATATATATATATATATATTTAAAAGAAAAAAAATTATATATATATATATATATATATATATATACATATAGAGAGAGAGAAAGAGATAGATAGATAGATACACATACATACATACATACTACATACTACATACAACATACATACATACATACATATGTGTGTATTGTTGGAGTTGCAAACATGGGTGCACTTGACAAACTCAGTGCGGCTATTCCCCATTGAAAGATTGTTGCATCCAGGACCCTTAGCACTGTGATATGCTACTCAATACCACTGGCATGGCCAGGTGTAAACAACATCTGACCTTTGTTGTGTTTGTAACCATGGAGATTGTGATGTCACCTAGGCCCACCAAAGAACAGCCTTGTCAGAAGCAGCACTGCCATGATCAGAAGCAGCAGCACCATAAGTTTTCAAATAAGCTGGATTTAACCAAGACAAGTGAGTCCAATAGGATGCAGGTATGTCCTCTATCCTTACAGCTTCCCGTGGCTGTTGGTTTTATACCGTTTGGGGACAGCCAAGGAGGCGTCAGCAGGCAACACAGGTAAGTGTGTGCTTGTGTGTGTGTGTGTGTGTGTTTCCTATGCAGATCCTAAACCCAGTATCAAATGCAAGTAGGAGGAGTAAGAAGGGTTCCTGCCAAAGCCAGGTTATGGATTGCATTTAAAAATGGTCCATCAGAGTGAAATGGACTCCCATCTTCCTGCTTAGCAATAATGATATGGGTTTAGGGCCTGCTGTGTGTACTGGTGGGTGACTGCCACCCAGCCAGAGTGTGTATGGGAGGCTGCCAGCCAGCCTACCTTCCTACAAGTAGTGATGGTGCATGTGAAGGGGACAGCGTTGGTTCCTCCCCTTTCACAGTTATCACTTCTCATTCTTCCTTTTGGCTGGTATCAAATGTGGTGTCTGTTTATATCAGTTTACTATCTGATATGTCCCCTATCTGGTAGCATATATTAAGTGCACCACCAGGGTTCAGTGTTGGAAAGAAAGATTACCTGTTTATTTACTGCTGCAGCTGCTTGCTGGCTAGTCCAGTGGGCCCCTACTGCAGGCAAAAGACAATAGGTGGTGCCGCTTGTGTCTAGCCCCTGTTGGAGCGACCAGGCACAGGACTGCTGCTGCTGAATGACCTCTTTAATTGAATAAGCTCAGCAACCAGCACACCTGTGCAGGTTGGACATGACATGATAGGTAGCTGTCTTTCAGGTAGTGGGTGCTGAATCTTGTTAATTGACATGGGGGTGTCATTGCTGTTGATTGACCATGCATTGGTACTGTGGTATTGGAATAATAAAAACAAATGTTGCCAGCCAACCATCCATTGCAATAATGGATAGGACATCAGCTATGAGGCATTTGTTTGTACAAACTGCTGCTCACAACTAATGTTGTAATATAGTGTCTCCATCTGCTGGTGGTATTGAATAAGCAATAGTGCAATGATAGGGTCTGAAAAAGAAGAAAAATAAGAAGCAGCAGCATAGGAAAAAAGGAGGAAAGAAGGAAAACATGGAGAGAAGAAAAAAAGAAGGTTAAAAAAAAAGGTGAAAACATGTTTAAAAAAGTATTTCCATCTCTCTCTCTCTCTATATATGTATATATATATATATATATATATATATTTAAAAGAAAAAAAAATTATATATATATATATATATATATATATACATATAGAAAGAGAGAAAGAGATAGATAGATAGATAGATAGATAGATACATACATACATTACATACATTACATACATTACATACATTACATACATTACATACATACATACATACATACATATGTGTGTATTGTTGGAGTTGCAAACATGGGTGCACTTGACAAACTCAGTGCGGCTATTCCCCATTGAAAGATTGTTGCATCCAGGACCCTTAGCAGTGTGATATGCTACTCAATACCACTGGCATGGCCAGGTGTAAACAACATCTGACCTTTGTTGTGTATGTAACCATGGAGATTGTGATGTCAC
>NW_026608794.1:15000-42500 GCF_029499605.1 Hyla sarda | reverse complement strand
ACCATCCATTGCAATAATGGATAGGACATCAGCTATGAGGCATTTGTTTGTACAAACTGCTGCTCACAACTAATGTTGTAATATAGTGTCTCCATCTGCTGGTGGTATTGAATAAGCAATAGTGCAATGATAGGGTCTGAAAAAGAAGAAAAATAAGAAGCAGCAGCATAGGAAAAAAGGAGGAAAGAAGGAAAACATGGAGAGAAGAAAAAAAGAAGGTTAAAAAAAAAGGTGAAAACATGTTTAAAAAAGTATTTCCATCTCTCTCTCTCTCTATATATGTATATATATATATATATATATATATATTTAAAAGAAAAAAAAATTATATATATATATATATATATATATATATATATACATATAGAAAGAGAGAAAGAGATAGATAGATAGATACATACATACATACATTACATACATTACATACATTACATACATACATACATACATACATATGTGTGTATTGTTGGAGTTGCAAACATGGGTGCACTTGACAAACTCAGTGCGGCTATTCCCCATTGAAAGATTGTTGCATCCAGGACCCTTAGCAGTGTGATATGCTACTCAATACCACTGGCATGGCCAGGTGTAAACAACATCTGACCTTTGTTGTGTATGTAACCATGGAGATTGTGATGTCACCTAGGCCCACCAAAGAACAGCCTTGTCAGAAGCAGCACTGCCATGAGCAGAAGCAGCAGATCCATAGGTTTTCAAATAAGCTGGATTTAACCAAGACAAGTGAGTCCAATAGGATGCAGGTATGTCCTCTATCCTTACAGCTTCCCGTGGCTGTTGGTTTTATACCGTTTGGGGACAGCCAAGGAGGCGTCAGCAGGCAACACAGGTAAGTGTGTGCTTGTGTGTGTGTGTGTGTGTGTGTTTCCTATGCAGATCCTAAACCCAGTATCAAATGCAAGTAGGAGGAGTAAGAAGGGTTCCTGCCAAAGCCAGGTTATGGATTGCATTTAAAAATGCTCCATCAGAGTGAAATGGACTCCCATCTTCCTGCTTAGCAATAATGATATGGGTTTAGGGTCTGCTGTGTGTACTGGTGGGTGACTGCCACCCAGCCAGAGTGTGTATGGGAGGCTGCCAGCCAGCCTCCCTTCCTACAAGTAGTGATGGTGCATGTGAAGGGGACAGCGTTGGTTCCTCCCCTTTCACAGTTATCACTTCTCATTCTTCCTTTTGGCTGGTATCAAATGTGGTGTCTGTTTATATCAGTTTAATATCTGATATGTCCCCTATCTGGTAGCATATATTAAGTGCACCACCAGGGTTCAGTGTTGGAAAGAAAGATTACCTGTTTATTTACTGCTGCAGCTGCTTGCTGGCTAGTCCAGTGGGCCCCTACTGCAGGCAAAAGACAATAGGTGGTGCCGCTTGTGTCTGGCCCCTGTTGGAGCGACCAGGCACAGGACTGCTGCTGCTGAATGTCCTCTTTAATTGAATAAGCTCAGCAACCAGCACACCTGTGCAGGTTGGACATGACATGATAGGTAGCTGTCTTTCAGGTAGTGGGTGCTGAATCTTGTTAATTGACATGGGGGTGTCATTGCTGTTGATTGACCATGCATTGGTACTGTGGTATTGGAATAATAAAAACAAATGTTGCCAGCCAACCATCCATTGCAATAATGGATAGGACATCAGCTATGAGGCATTTGTTTGTACAAACTGCTGCTCACAACTAATGTTGTAATATAGTGTCTCCATCTGCTGGTGGTATTGAATAAGCAATAGTGCAATGATAGGGTCTGAAAAAGAAGAAAAATAAGAAGCAGCAGCATAGGAAAAAAGGAGGAAAGAAGGAAAACATGGAGAGAAGAAAAAAAGAAGGTTAAAAAAAAAGGTGAAAACATGTTTAAAAAAGTATTTCCATCTCTCTCTCTCTCTATATATGTATATATATATATATATATATATATATTTAAAAGAAAAAAAAATTATATATATATATATATATATATATATATATATACATATAGAAAGAGAGAAAGAGATAGATAGATAGATACATACATACATACATTACATACATTACATACATTACATACATACATACATACATACATATGTGTGTATTGTTGGAGTTGCAAACATGGGTGCACTTGACAAACTCAGTGCGGCTATTCCCCATTGAAAGATTGTTGCATCCAGGACCCTTAGCAGTGTGATATGCTACTCAATACCACTGGCATGGCCAGGTGTAAACAACATCTGACCTTTGTTGTGTATGTAACCATGGAGATTGTGATGTCACCTAGGCCCACCAAAGAACAGCCTTGTCAGAAGCAGCACTGCCATGAGCAGAAGCAGCAGATCCATAGGTTTTCAAATAAGCTGGATTTAACCAAGACAAGTGAGTCCAATAGGATGCAGGTATGTCCTCTATCCTTACAGCTTCCCGTGGCTGTTGGTTTTATACCGTTTGGGGACAGCCAAGGAGGCGTCAGCAGGCAACACAGGTAAGTGTGTGCTTGTGTGTGTGTGTGTGTGTGTGTTTCCTATGCAGATCCTAAACCCAGTATCAAATGCAAGTAGGAGGAGTAAGAAGGGTTCCTGCCAAAGCCAGGTTATGGATTGCATTTAAAAATGCTCCATCAGAGTGAAATGGACTCCCATCTTCCTGCTTAGCAATAATGATATGGGTTTAGGGTCTGCTGTGTGTACTGGTGGGTGACTGCCACCCAGCCAGAGTGTGTATGGGAGGCTGCCAGCCAGCCTCCCTTCCTACAAGTAGTGATGGTGCATGTGAAGGGGACAGCGTTGGTTCCTCCCCTTTCACAGTTATCACTTCTCATTCTTCCTTTTGGCTGGTATCAAATGTGGTGTCTGTTTATATCAGTTTAATATCTGATATGTCCCCTATCTGGTAGCATATATTAAGTGCACCACCAGGGTTCAGTGTTGGAAAGAAAGATTACCTGTTTATTTACTGCTGCAGCTGCTTGCTGGCTAGTCCAGTGGGCCCCTACTGCAGGCAAAAGACAATAGGTGGTGCCGCTTGTGTCTGGCCCCTGTTGGAGCGACCAGGCACAGGACTGCTGCTGCTGAATGTCCTCTTTAATTGAATAAGCTCAGCAACCAGCACACCTGTGCAGGTTGGACATGACATGATAGGTAGCTGTCTTTCAGGTAGTGGGTGCTGAATCTTGTTAATTGACATGGGGGTGTCATTGCTGTTGATTGACCATGCATTGGTACTGTGGTATTGGAATAATAAAAACAAATGTTGCCAGCCAACCATCCATTGCAATAATGGATAGGACATCAGCTATGAGGCATTTGTTTGTACAAACTGCTGCTCACAACTAATGTTGTAATATAGTGTCTCCATCTGCTGGTGGTATTGAATAAGCAATAGTGCAATGATAGGGTCTGAAAAAGAAGAAAAATAAGAAGCAGCAGCATAGGAAAAAAGGAGGAAAGAAGGAAAACATGGAGAGAAGAAAAAAAGAAGGTTAAAAAAAAAGGTGACAACATGTTTAAAAAAGTATTTCCATCTCTCTCTCTATATATATGTATATATATATATATATATATATATATATATATAAAAGAAAAAAAATGATATATATATATATATATATACATAAAGAGAGAGTGAAAGAGATAGATAGATAGATAGATAGATATAGATAGATATAGATAGATATAGATAGATACACATAGATACACATAGATACACATACATACATACATACATACATACATATGTGTGTATTGTTGGAGTTGCAAACATGGGTGCACTTGACAAACTCAGTGCGGCTATTCCCCATTGAAAGATTGTTGCATCCAGGACCCTTAGCACTGTGATATGCTACTCAATACCACTGGCATGGCCAGATGTAAACAACATCTGACCTTTGTTGTGTATGTAACCATGGAGATTGTGATGTCACCTAGGCCCACCAAAGAACAGCCTTGTCAGAAGCAGCACTGCCATGAGCAGAAGCAGCAGCACCATAGGTTTTCAAATAAGCTGGATTTAACCAAGACAAGTGAGTCCAATAGGATGCAGGTATGTCCTCTATCCTTACAGCTTCCCGTGGCTGTTGGTTTTATACCGTTTGGGGACAGCCAAGGAGGCGTTAGCAGGCAACACAGGTAAGTATGTGCTTGTGTGTGTGTGTGTGTGTTTCCTATGCAGATCCTAAACCCAGTATCAAATGCAAGTAGGAGGAGTAAGAAGGGTTCCTGCCAAAGCCAGGTTATGGATTGCATTTAAAAATGGTCCATCAGAGTGAAATGGACTCCCATCTTCCTGCTTAGCAATAATGATATGGGTTTACGGCCTGCTGTGTGTACTGGTGGGTGACTGCCACCCAGCCAGAGTGTGTATGGGAGGCTGCCAGCCAGCCTACCTTCCTACAAGTAGTGATGGTGCATGTGAAGGGGACAGCGTTGGTTCCTCCCCTTTCACAGTTATCACTTCTCATTCTTCCTTTTGGCTGGTATCAAATGTGGTGTCTGTTTATATCAGTTTAATATCTGATATGTCCCCTATCTGGTAGCATATATTAAATGCACCACCAGGGTTCAGTGTTGGAAAGAAAGATTACCTGTTTATTTGCTGCAGCTGCTTGCTGGCTAGTCCATTGGGCCCCTACTGCAGGCAAAAGACAATAGGTGGTGCCGCTTGTGTCTGGCCCCTGTTGGAGCGACCAGGCACAGGACTGCTGCTGCTGAATGTCCTCTTTAATTGAATAAGCTCAGCAACCAGCACACCTGTGCAGGTTGGACATGACATGATAGGTAGCTGTCTTTCAGGTAGTGGGTGCTGAATCTTGTTAATTGACATGGGGGTGTCATTGCTGTTGATTGACCATGCATTGGTACTGTGGTATTGGAATAATAAAAACAAATGTTGCCAGCCAACCATCCATTGCAATAATGGATAGGACATCAGCTATGAGGCATTTGTTTGTACAAACTGCTGCTCACAACTAATGTTGTAATATAGTGTCTCCATCTGCTGGTGGTATTGAATAAGCAATAGTGCAATGATAGGGTCTGAAAAAGAAGAAAAATAAGAAGCAGCAGCATAGGAAAAAAGGAGGAAAGAAGGAAGGTTAAAAAAAAAGGTGAAAACATGTTTAAAAAAGTATTTCCATCTCTCTCTCTCTCTCTCTCTCTCTCTCTCTCTCTCTCTCTCTCTCTCTATATATATATATATACATATAGAAAGAGAGAAAGAGATAGATAGATAGATAGATAGATACATACATACATACATACATACATACATACATATGTGTGTATTGTTGGAGTTGCAAACATGGGTGCACTTGACAAACTCAGTGTGGCTATTCCCCATTGAAAGATTGTTGCATCCAGGACCCTTAGCACTGTGATATGCTACTCAATACCACTGGCATGGCCAGGTGTAAACAACATCTGACCTTTGTTGTGTATGTAACCATGGAGATTGTGATGTCACCTAGGCCCACCAAAGAACAGCCTTGTCAGAAGCAGCACTGCCATGAGCAGAAGCAGCAGATCCATAGGTTTTCAAATAACCTGGATTTAACCAAGACAAGTGAGTCCAATAGGATGCAGGTATGTCCTCTATCCTTACAGCTTCCCGTGGCTGTTGGTTTTATACCGTTTGGGGACAGCCAAGGAGGCGTCAGCAGGCAACACAGGTAAGTGTGTGCTTGTGTGTGTGTGTGTGTTTCCTATGCAGATCCTAAACCCAGTATCAAATGCAAGTAGGAGGAATAAGAAGGGTTCCTGCCAAAGCCAGGTTATGGATTGCATTTAAAAATGGTCCATCAGAGTGAAATGGACTCCCATCTTCCTGCTTAGCAATAATGATATGGGTTTAGGGTCTGCTGTGTGTACTGGTGGGTGACTGCCACCCAGCCAGAGTGTGTATGGGAGGCTGCAAGCCAGCCTCCCTTCCTACAAGTAGTGATGGTGCATGTGAAGGGGACAGCGTTGGTTCCTCCCCTTTCACAGTTATCACTTCTCATTCTTCCTTTTGGCTGGTATCAAATGTGGTGTCTGTTTATATCAGTTTAATATCTGATATGTCCCCTATCTGATAGCATATATTAAATGCACCACCAGGATTCAGTGTTGGAAAGAAAGATTACCTGTTTATTTGCTGCAGCTGCTTGCTGGCTAGTCCAGTGGGCCCCTACTGCAGGCAAAAGACAATAGGTGGTGCCGCTTGTGTCTGGCCCCTGTTGGAGCGACCAGGCACAGGACTGCTGCTGCTGAATGTCCTCTTTAATTGAATAAGCTCAGCAACCAGCACACCTGTGCAGGTTGGACATGACATGATAGGTAGCTGTCTTTCAGGTAGTGGGTGCTGAATCTTGTTAATTGACATGGGGGTGTCATTGCTGTTGATTGACCATGCATTGGTACTGTGGTATTGGAATAATTAAAACAAATGTTGCCAGCCAGCCATCCATTGCAATAATGGATAGGACATCAGCTATGAGGCATTTGTTTGTACAAACTGCTGCTCACGACTAATGTTGTAATATAGTGTCTCCATCTGCTGGTGGTATTGAATAAGCAATAGTGCAATGATAGGGTCTGAAAAAGGAGTAAAATAAGAAGCAGCAGCATAGGAAAAAAGGAGGAAAGAAGGAAAACATGGAGAGAAGAAAAAAAGAAGGTTAAAAAAAAAGGTGAAAACATGTTTAAAAAAGTATTTCCATCTCTCTCTCTCTATATATGTATATATATATATATATATATATATATATTTAAAAGAAAAAAAAATTATATATATATATATATATACATATAGAAAAAGAGATAGATAGATAGATAGATAGATACATACATACATACATAC
Source organism: Hyla sarda (assembly GCF_029499605.1). Taxonomy (NCBI): domain Eukaryota; kingdom Metazoa; phylum Chordata; class Amphibia; order Anura; family Hylidae; genus Hyla; species Hyla sarda. The sequence continues at coordinate 35,680 of NW_026608794.1, read as the reverse complement.
ATACATACATACATACATATGTGTGTATTGTTGGAGTTGCAAACATGGGTGCACTTGACAAACTCAGTGCGGCTATTCCCCATTGAAAGATTGTTGCATCCAGGACCCTTAGCAATGTGATATGCTACTCAATACCACTGGCATGGCCAGGTGTAAACAACATCTGACCTTTGTTGTGTATGTAACCATGGAGATTGTGATGTCACCTAGGCCCACCAAAGAACAGCCTTGTCAGAAGCAGCACTGCCATGAGCAGAAGCAGCAGATCCATAGGTTTTCAAATAAGCTGGATTTAACCAAGACAAGTGAGTCCAATAGGATGCAGGTATGTCCTCTATCCTTACAGCTTCCCGTGGCTGTTGGTTTTATACCGTTTGGGGACAGCCAAGGAGGCGTCAGCAGGCAACACAGGTAAGTGTGTGCTTGTGTGTGTGTGTGTGTGTGTGTGTGTGTGTGTTTCCTATGCAGATCCTAAACCCAGTATCAAATGCAAGTAGGAGGAGTAAGAAGGGTTCCTGCCAAAGCCAGGTTATGGATTGCATTTAAAAATGGTCCATCAGAGTGAAATGGACTCCCATCTTCCTGCTTAGCAATAATGATATGGGTTTAGGGTCTGCTGTGTGTACTGGTGGGTGACTGCCACCCAGCCAGAGTGTGTATGGGAGGCTGCCAGCCAGCCTCCCTTACTACAAGTAGTGATGGTGCATGTGAAGGGGACAGCGTTGGTTCCTCCCCTTTCACAGTTATCACTTCTCATTCTTCCTTTTGGCTGGTATCAAATGTGGTGTCTGTTTATATCAGTTTAATATCTGATATGTCCCCTCTCTGGTAGCATATATTAAGTGCACCACCAGGGTTCAGTGTTGGAAAGAAAGATTACCTGTTTATTTGCTGCAGCTGCTTGCTGGCTAGTCCAGTGGGCCCCTACTGCAGGCAAAAGACAATAGGTGGTGCCGCTTGTGTCTGGCCCCTGTTGGAGCGAACAGGCACAGGACTGCTGCTGCTGAATGTCCTCTTTAATTGAATAAGCTCAGCAACCAGCACACCTGTGCAGGTTGGACATGACATGATAGGTAGCTGTCTTTCAGGTAGTGGGTGCTGAATCTTGTTAATTGACATGGGGGTGTCATTGCTGTTGATTGACCATGCATTGGTACTGTGGTATTGGAATAATAAAAACAAATGTTGCCAGCCAACCATCCATTGCAATAATGGATAGGACATCAGCTATGAGGCATTTGTTTGTACAAACTGCTGCTCACAACTAATGTTGTAATATAGTGTCTCCATCTGCTGGTGGTATTGAATAAGCAATAGTGCAATGATAGGGTCTGAAAAAGAAGAAAAATAAGAAGCAGCAGCATAGGAAAAAAGGAGGAAAGAAGGAAAACATGGAGAGAAGAAAAAAAGAAGGTAAAAAAAAGGTGACAACATGTTTAAAAAAGTATTTCCATCTCTCTCTCTCTCTATATATGTATATATATATATATATATATATATATATATATATATTTAAAAGAAAAAAAAATTATATATATATATATATATACATATAGAGAGAGAGAAAGAGATAGATAGATAGATAGATAGATAGAGAGATAGAAAGATAGATACACATACATACATACATACATACATACATACATACATACATACATATGTGTGTATTGTTGGAGTTGCAAACATGGGTGCACTTGACAAACTCAGTGCGGCTATTCCCCATTGAAAGATTGTTGCATCCAGGACCCTTAGCACTGTGATATGCTACTCAATACCACTGGCATGGCCAGGTGTAAACAACATCTGACCTTTGTTGTGTATGTAACCATGGAGATTGTGATGTCACCTAGGCCCACCAAAGAACAGCCTTGTCAGAAACAGCACTGCCATGATCAGAAGCAGCAGCACCATAAGTTTTCAAATAAGCTGGATTTAACCAAGACAAGTGAGTCCAATAGGATGCAGGTATGTCCTCTATCCTTACAGCTTCCCGTGGCTGTTGGTTTTATACCGTTTGGGGACAGCCAAGGAGGCGTCAGCAGGCAACACAGGTAAGTGTGTGCTTGTGTGTGTGTGTTTCCTATGCAGATCCTAAACCCAGTATCAAATGCAAGTAGGAGGAGTAAGAAGGGTTCCTGCCAAAGGCAGGTTATGGATTGCATTTAAAAATGGTCCATCAGAGTGAAATGGACTCCCATCTTCCTGCTTAGCAATAATGATATGGGTTTAGGGCCTGCTGTGTGTACTGGTGGGTGACTGCCACCCAGCCAGAGTGTGTATGGGAGGCTGCCAGCCAGCCTCCCTTCCTACAAGTAGTGATGGTGCATGTGAAGGGGACAGCGTTGGTTCCTCCCCTTTCACAGTTATCACTTCTCATTCTTCCTTTTGGCTGGTATCAAATGTGGTGTCTGTTTATATAAGTTTAATATCTGATATGTCCCCCTATCTGGTAGCATATATTAAGTGCACCACCAGGATTCAGTGTTGGAAAGAAAGATTACCTGTTTATTTGCTGCAGCTGCTTGCTGGCTAGTCCAGTGGGCCCCTACTGCAGGCAAAAGACAATAGGTGGTGCTGCTTGTGTCTGGCCCCTGTTGGAGCGACCAGGCACAGGACTGCTGCTGCTGAATGTCCTCTTTAATTGAATAAGCTCAGCAACCAGCACACCTGTGCAGGTTGGACATGACATGATAGGTAGCTGTCTTTCAGGTAGTGGGTGCTGAATCTTGTTAATTGACATGGGGGTGTCATTGCTGTTGATTGACCATGCATTGGTACTGTGGTATTGGAATAATTAAAACAAATGTTGCCAGCCAGCCATCCATTGCAATAATGGATAGGACATCAGCTATGAGGCATTTGTTTGTACAAACTGCTGCTCACGACTAATGTTGTAATATAGTGTCTCCATCTGCTGGTGGTATTGAATAAGCAATAGTGCAATGATAGGGTCTGAAAAAGGAGTAAAATAAGAAGCAGCAGCATAGGAAAAAAGGAGGAAAGAAGGAAAACATGGAGAGAAGAAAAAAAGAAGGTAAAAAAAAGGTGAAAACATGTTTAAAAAAGTATTTCCATCTCTCTCTCTCTATATATATGTATATATATATATATATATATATATATATATATATATATATTTAAAAGAAAAAAAATTTATATATATATATATATATATACATATAGAGAGAGAGAAAGAGATAGATAGATAGATAGATACACATACATACATACATACATACATACATACAACATACATACATACATACATATGTGTGTATTGTTGGAGTTGCAAACATGGGTGCACTTGACAAACTCAGTGCGGCTATTCCCCATTGAAAGATTGTTGCATCCAGGAACCTTAGCACTGTGATATGCTACTCAATACCACTGGCATGGCCAGGTGTAAACAACATCTGACCTTTGTTGTGTATGTAACCATGGAGATTGTGATGTCACCTAGGCCCACCAAAGAACAGCCTTGTCAGAAGCAGCACTGCCATGATCAGAAGCAGCAGCACCATAAGTTTTCAAATAAGCTGGATTTAACCAAGACAAGTGAGTCCAATAGGATGCAGTTATGTCCTCTATCCTTACAGCTTCCCGTGGCTGTTGGTTTTATACCGTTTGGGGACAGCCAAGGAGGCGTCAGCAGGCAACACAGGTAAGTGTGTGCTTGTGTGTGTGTGTGTGTGTGTGTTTCCTATGCAGATCCTAAACCCAGTATCAAATGCAAGTAGGAGGAGTAAGAAGGGTTCCTGCCAAAGCCAGGTTATGGATTGCATTTAAAAATGGTCCATCAGAGTGAAATGGACTCCCATCTTCCTGCTTAGCAATAATGATATGGGTTTAGGGCCTGCTGTGTGTACTGGTGGGTGACTGCCACCCAGCCAGAGTGTGTATGGGAGGCTGCCAGCCAGCCTACCTTCCTACAAGTAGTGATGGTGCATGTGAAGGGGACAGCGTTGGTTCCTCCCCTTTCACAGTTATCACTTCTCATTCTTCCTTTTGGCTGGTATCAAATGTGGTGTCTGTTTATATCAGTATACTATCTGATATGTCCCCTATCTGGTAGCATATATTAAGTGCACCACCAGGGTTCAGTGTTGGAAAGAAAGATTACCTGTTTATTTACTGCTGCAGCTGCTTGCTGGCTAGTCCAGTGGGCCCCTACTGCAGGCAAAAGACAATAGGTGGTGCCGCTTGTGTCTGGCCCCTGTTGGAGCGACCAGGCACAGGACTGCTGCTGCTGAATGTCCTCTTTAATTGAATAAGCTCAGCAACCAGCACACCTGTGCAGGTTGGACATGACATGATAGGTAGCTGTCTTTCAGGTAGTGGGTGCTGAATCTTGTTAATTGACATGGGGGTGTCATTGCTGTTGATTGACCATGCATTGGTACTGTGGTATTGGAATAATAAAAACAAATGTTGCCAGCCAACCATCCATTGCAATAATGGATAGGACATCAGCTATGAGGCATTTGTTTGTACAAACTGCTGCTCACAACTAATGTTGTAATATAGTGTCTCCATCTGCTGGTGGTATTGAATAAGCAATAGTGCAATGATAGGGTCTGAAAAAGAAGAAAAATAAGAAGCAGCAGCATAGGAAAAAAGGAGGAAAGAAGGAAAACATGGAGAGAAGAAAAAAAGAAGGTTAAAAAAAAAGGTGAAAACATGTTTAAAAAAGTATTTCCATCTCTCTCTCTCTATATATGTATATATATATATATATATATATATATATATATATATATATATATATTTAAAAGAAAAAAAAATTATATATATATATATATATATACATATAGAAAAAGAGAAGAGAGATAGATAGATAGATAGATAGATAGATAGATACATACATACATACATACATACATACATACGTGTGTATTGTTGGAGTTGCAAACATGGGTGCACTTGACAAACTCAGTGCGGCTATTCCCCATTGAAAGATTGTTGCATCCAGGACCCTTAGCAATGTGATATGCTACTCAATACCACTGGCATGGCCAGGTGTAAACAACATCTGACCTTTGTTGTGTATGTAACCATGGAGATTGTGATGTCACCTAGGCCCACCAAAGAACAGCCTTGTCAGAAGCAGCACTGCCATGAGCAGAAGCAGCAGATCCATAGGTTTTCAAATAAGCTGGATTTAACCAAGACAAGTGAGTCCAATAGGATGCAGGTATGTCCTCTATCCTTACAGCTTCCCGTGGCTGTTGGTTTTATACCGTTTGGGGACAGCCAAGGAGGCGTCAGCAGGCAACACAGGTAAGTGTGTGCTTGTGTGTGTGTGTGTGTGTGTGTGTTTCCTATGCAGATCCTAAACCCAGTATCAAATGCAAGTAGGAGGAGTAAGAAGGGTTCCTGCCAAAGCCAGGTTATGGATTGCATTTAAAAATGGTCCATCAGAGTGAAATGGACTCCCATCTTCCTGCTTAGCAATAATGATATGGGTTTAGGGTCTGCTGTGTGTACTGGTGGGTGACTGCCACCCAGCCAGAGTGTGTATGGGAGGCTGCCAGCCAGCCTCCCTTACTACAAGTAGTGATGGTGCATGTGAAGGGGACAGCGTTGGTTCCTCCCCTTTCACAGTTATCACTTCTCATTCTTCCTTTTGGCTGGTATCAAATGTGGTGTCTGTTTATATCAGTTTAATATCTGATATGTCCCCTCTCTGGTAGCATATATTAAGTGCACCACCAGGGTTCAGTGTTGGAAAGAAAGATTACCTGTTTATTTGCTGCAGCTGCTTGCTGGCTAGTCCAGTGGGCCCCTACTGCAGGCAAAAGACAATAGGTGGTGCCGCTTGTGTCTGGCCCCTGTTGGAGCGACCAGGCACAGGACTGCTGCTGCTGAATGTCCTCTTTAATTGAATAAGCTCAGCAACCAGCACACCTGTGCAGGTTGGACATGACATGATAGGTAGCTGTCTTTCAGGTAGTGGGTGCTGAATCTTGTTAATTGACATGGGGGTGTCATTGCTGTTGATTGACCATGCATTGGTACTGTGGTATTGGAATAATAAAAACAAATGTTGCCAGCCAACCATCCATTGCAATAATGGATAGGACATCAGCTATGAGGCATTTGTTTGTACAAACTGCTGCTCACAACTAATGTTGTAATATAGTGTCTCCATCTGCTGGTGGTATTGAATAAGCAATAGTGCAATGATAGGGTCTGAAAAAGAAGAAAAATAAGAAGCAGCAGCATAGGAAAAAAGGAGGAAAGAAGGAAAACATGGAGAGAAGAAAAAAAGAAGGTTAAAAAAAAAGGTGAAAACATGTTTAAAAAAGTATTTCCATCTCTCTCTCTCTATATATGTATATATATATATATATATATATATATATATATATATATATATATATTTAAAAGAAAAAAAAATTATATATATATATATATATATATATACATATAGAAAAAGAGAAAGAGATAGATAGATAGATAGATACATAGATACATACATACATACATACATACATACATACATACGTGTGTATTGTTGGAGTTGCAAACATGGGTGCACTTGACAAACTCAGTGCGGCTATTCCCCATTGAAAGATTGTTGCATCCAGGACCCTTAGCAATGTGATATGCTACTCAATACCACTGGCATGGCCAGGTGTAAACAACATCTGACCTTTGTTGTGTATGTAACCATGGAGATTGTGATGTCACCTAGGCCCACCAAAGAACAGCCTTGTCAGAAGCAGCACTGCCATGAGCAGAAGCAGCAGATCCATAGGTTTTCAAATAAGCTGGATTTAACCAAGACAAGTGAGTCCAATAGGATGCAGGTATGTCCTCTATCCTTACAGCTTCCCGTGGCTGTTGGTTTTATACCGTTTGGGGACAGCCAAGGAGGCGTCAGCAGGCAACACAGGTAAGTGTGTGCTTGTGTGTGTGTGTGTGTGTGTGTTTCCTATGCAGATCCTAAACCCAGTATCAAATGCAAGTAGGAGGAGTAAGAAGGGTTCCTGCCAAAGCCAGGTTATGGATTGCATTTAAAAATGGTCCATCAGAGTGAAATGGACTCCCATCTTCCTGCTTAGCAATAATGATATGGGTTTAGGGTCTGCTGTGTGTACTGGTGGGTGACTGCCACCCAGCCAGAGTGTGTATGGGAGGCTGCCAGCCAGCCTCCCTTACTACAAGTAGTGATGGTGCATGTGAAGGGGACAGCGTTGGTTCCTCCCCTTTCACAGTTATCACTTCTCATTCTTCCTTTTGGCTGGTATCAAATGTGGTGTCTGTTTATATCAGTTTAATATCTGATATGTCCCCTCTCTGGTAGCATATATTAAGTGCACCACCAGGGTTCAGTGTTGGAAAGAAAGATTACCTGTTTATTTGCTGCAGCTGCTTGCTGGCTAGTCCAGTGGGCCCCTACTGCAGGCAAAAGACAATAGGTGGTGCCGCTTGTGTCTGGCCCCTGTTGGAGCGACCAGGCACAGGACTGCTGCTGCTGAATGTCCTCTTTAATTGAATAAGCTCAGCAACCAGCACACCTGTGCAGGTTGGACATGACATGATAGGTAGCTGTCTTTCAGGTAGTGGGTGCTGAATCTTGTTAATTGACATGGGGGTGTCATTGCTGTTGATTGACCATGCATTGGTACTGTGGTATTGGAATAATAAAAACAAATGTTGCCAGCCAACCATCCATTGCAATAATGGATAGGACATCAGCTATGAGGCATTTGTTTGTACAAACTGCTGCTCACAACTAATGTTGTAATATAGTGTCTCCATCTGCTGGTGGTATTGAATAAGCAATAGTGCAATGATAGGGTCTGAAAAAGAAGAAAAATAAGAAGCAGCAGCATAGGAAAAAAGGAGGAAAGAAGGAAAACATGGAGAGAAGAAAAAAAGAAGGTAAAAAAAAGGTGAAAACATGTTTAAAAAAGTATTTCCATCTCTCTCTCTCTCTCTATATATGTATATATATATATATATATATATATATATATATATATATATATATATTTAAAAGAAAAAAAAATTATATATATATATATATATACATATAGAGAGAGAGAAAGAGATAGATAGATAGATAGATAGAGAGATAGATACACATACATACATACATACATACATACATACATACATAAATACATATGTGTGTATTGTTGGAGTTGCAAACATGGGTGCACTTGACAAACTCAGTGCGGCTATTCCCCATTGAAAGATTGTTGCATCCAGGACCCTTAGCACTGTGATATGCTACTCAATACCACTGGCATGGCCAGGTGTAAACAACATCTGACCTTTGTTGTGTATGTAACCATGGAGATTGTGATGTCACCTAGGCCCACCAAAGAACAGCCTTGTCAGAAACAGCACTGCCATGATCAGAAGCAGCAGCACCATAAGTTTTCAAATAAGCTGGATTTAACCAAGACAAGTGAGTCCAATAGGATGCAGGTATGTCCTCTATCCTTACAGCTTCCCGTGGCTGTTGGTTTTATACCGTTTGGGGACAGCCAAGGAGGCGTCAGCAGGCAACACAGGTAAGTGTGTGCTTGTGTGTGTGTGTTTCCTATGCAGATCCTAAACCCAGTATCAAATGCAAGTAGGAGGAGTAAGAAGGGTTCCTGCCAAAGGCAGGTTATGGATTGCATTTAAAAATGGTCCATCAGAGTGAAATGGACTCCCATCTTCCTGCTTAGCAATAATGATATGGGTTTAGGGCCTGCTGTGTGTACTGGTGGGTGACTGCCACCCAGCCAGAGTGTGTATGGGAGGCTGCCAGCCAGCCTCCCTTCCTACAAGTAGTGATGGTGCATGTGAAGGGGACAGCGTTGGTTCCTCCCCTTTCACAGTTATCACTTCTCATTCTTCCTTTTGGCTGGTATCAAATGTGGTGTCTGTTTATATAAGTTTAATATCTGATATGTCCCCTATCTGGTAGCATATATTAAGTGCACCACCAGGGTTCAGTGTTGGAAAGAAAGATTACCTGTTTATTTACTGCTGCAGCTGCTTGCTGGCTAGTCCAGTGGGCCCCTACTGCAGGCAAAAGACAATAGGTGGTGCCGCTTGTGTCTGGCCCCTGTTGGAGCGACCAGGCACAGGACTGCTGCTGCTGAATGTCCTCTTTAATTGAATAAGCTCAGCAACCAGCACACCTGTGCAGGTTGAACATGACATGATAGGTAGCTGTCTTTCAGGTAGTGGGTGCTGAATCTTGTTAATTGACATGGGGGTGTCATTGCTGTTGATTGACCATGCATTGGTACTGTGGTATTGGAATAATAAAAACAAATGTTGCCAGCCAACCATCCATTGCAATAATGGATAGGACATCAGCTATGAGGCATTTGTTTGTACAAACTGCTGCTCACAACTAATGTTGTAATATAGTGTCTCCATCTGCTGGTGGTATTGAATAAGCAATAGTGCAATGATAGGGTCTGAAAAAGAAGAAAAATAAGAAGCAGCAGCATAGGAAAAAAGGAGGAAAGAAGGAAAACATGGAGAGAAGAAAAAAAGAAGGTTAAAAAAAAAGGTGAAAACATGTTTAAAAAAGTATTTCCATCTCTCTCTCTCTCTATATATGTATATATATATATATATATATATATATATATATATATATTTAAAAGAAAAAAAAATTATATATATATATATATATATATATATATATATACATATATATATATATATACATATAGAAAGAGAGATAGATAGATAGATAGATAGATAGATAGATAGATAGATAGATACATACATACATACATACATACATACATACATACATACATACATATGTGTGTATTGTTGGAGTTGCAAACATGGGTGCACTTGACAAACTCAGTGCGGCTATTCCCCATTGAAAGATTGTTGCATCCAGGACCCTTAGCACTGTGATATGCTACTCAATACCACTGGCATGGCCAGGTGTAAACAACATCTGACCTTTGTTGTGTATGTAACCATGGAGATTGTGATGTCACCTAGGCCCACCAAAGAACAGCCTTGTCAGAAGCAGCACTGCCATGAGCAGAAGCAGCAGATCCATAGGTTTTCAAATAAGCTGGATTTAACCAAGACAAGTGAGTCCAATAGGATGCAGGTATGTCCTCTATCCTTACAGCTTCCCGTGGCTGTTGGTTTTATACCGTTTGGGGACAGCCAAGGAGGCGTCAGCAGGCAACACAGGTAATTGTGTGCTTGTGTGTGTGTGTTTCCTATGCAGATCCTAAACCCAGTATCAAATGCAAGTAGGAGGAGTAAGAAGGGTTCCTGCCAAAGCCAGGTTATGGATTGCATTTAAAAATGGTCCATCAGAGTGAAATGGACTCCCATCTTCCTGCTTAGCAATAATGATATGGGTTTAGGGTCTGCTGTGTGTACTGGTGGGTGACTGCCACCCAGCCAGAGTGTGTATGGGAGGCTGCCAGCCAGCCTCCCTTCCTACAAGTAGTGATGGTGCATGTGAAGGGGACAGCGTTGGTTCCTCCCCTTTCACAGTTATCACTTCTCATTCTTCCTTTTGGCTGGTATCAAATGTGGTGTCTGTTTATATCAGTTTAATATCTGATATGTCCCCTATCTGGTAGCATATATTAAGTGCACCACCAGGGTTCAGTGTTGGAAAGAAAGATTACCTGTTTATTTGCTGCAGCTGCTTGCTGGCTAGTCCAGTGGGCCCCTACTGCAGGCAAAAGACAATAGGTGGTGCCGCTTGTGTCTGGCCCCTGTTGGAGCGACCAGGCACAGGACTGCTGCTGCTGAATGTCCTCTTTAATTGAATAAGCTCAGCAACCAGCACACCTGTGCAGGTTGGACATGACATGATAGGTAGCTGTCTTTCAGGTAGTGGGTGCTGAATCTTGTTAATTGACCATGCATTGGTACTGTGGTATTGGAATAATTAAAACAAATGTTGCCAGCCAGCCATCCATTGCAATAATGGATAGGACATCAACTATGAGGCATTTGTTTGAACAAACTGCTGCTCACAACTAATGTTGTAATATAGTGTCTCCATCTGCTGGTGGTATTGAATAAGCAATAGTGCAATGATAGGGTCTGAAAAAGAAGAAAAATAAGAAGCAACAGCATAGGAAAAAAGGAGGAAAGAAGGAAAACATGGAGAGAAGAAAAAAAGAAGGTAAAAAAAAGGTGAAAACATGTTTAAAAAAGTATTTCCATCTCTCTCTCTATATATATATGTATATATATATATATATATATATTTAAAAGAAAAAAAATTATATATATATATATATATATATATATATATACATATAGAGAGAGAGAAAGAGATAGATAGATAGATAGATACACATACATACATACATATGTGTGTATTGTTGGAGTTGCAAACATGGGTGCACTTGACAAACTCAGTGCGGCTATTCCCCATTGAAAGATTGTTGCATCCAGGACCCTTAGCACTGTGATATGCTACTCAATACCACTGGCATGGCCAGGTGTAAACAACATCTGACCTTTGTTGTGTATGTAACCATGGAGATTGTGATGTCACCTAGGCCCACCAAAGAACAGCCTTGTCAGAAGCAGCAGCACCATAAGTTTTCAAATAAGCTGGATTTAACCAAGACAAGTGAGTCCAATAGGATGCAGGTATGTCCTCTATCCTTACAGCTTCCCGTGGCTGTTGGTTTTATACCGTTTGGGGACAGCCAAGGAGGCGTCAGCAGGCAACACAGGTAAGTGTGTGCTTGTGTGTGTGTGTGTGTGTTTCCTATGCAGATCCTAAACCCAGTATCAAATGCAAGTAGGAGGAGTAAGAAGGGTTCCTGCCAAAGCCAGGTTATGGATTGCATTTAAAAATGGTCCATCAGAGTGAAATGGACTCCCATCTTCCTGCTTAACAATAATGATATGGGTTTAGGGCCTGCTGTGTGTACTGGTGGGTGACTGCCACCCAGCCAGAGTGTGTATGGGAGGCTTCCAGCCAGCCTCCCTTCCTACAAGTAGTGATGGTGCATGTGAAGGGGACAGCGTTGGTTCCTCCCCTTTCACAGTTATCACTTCTCATTCTTCTTTTTGGCTGGTATCAAATGTGGTGTCTGTTTATATCAGTTTAATATCTGATATGTTCCCTATCTGGTAGCATATATTAAGTGCACCACCAGGGTTCAGTGTTGGAAAGAAAGATTACCTGTTTATTTACTACTGCTGTAGTTGCTTGCTGGCTAGTCCAGTGGGCCCCTACTGCAGGCAAAAGACAATAGGTGGTGCCGCTTGTGTCTGGCCACTGTTGGAGCGACCAGGCACAGGACTGCTGCTGCTGAATGTCCTCTTTAATTGAATAAGCTCAGCAACCAGCACACCTGTGCAGGTTGAACATGACATGATAGGTAGCTGTCTTTCAGGTAGCTGGTGCTGAATCTTGTTAATTGACATGGGGGTGTCATTGCTGTTGATTGACCATGCATTAGTACTGTGGTATTGGAATAATAAAAACAAATGTTGCCAGCCAACCATCCATTGCAATAATGGATAGGACATCAGCTATGAGGCATTTGTTTGTACAAACTGCTGCTCACAACTAATGTTGTAATATAGTGTCTCCATCTGCTGGTGGTATTGAATAAGCAATAGTGCAATGATAGGGTCTGAAAAAGAAGAAAAATAAGAAGCAGCAGCATAGGAAAAAAGGAGGAAAGAAGGAAAACATGGAGAGAAGAAAAAAAGAAGGTTAAAAAAAAAGGTGAAAACATGTTTAAAAAAGTATTTCCATCTCTCTCTCTCTCTATATATGTATATACATATATATATATATATATATATATATATATATATATATATATATTTAAAAGAAAAAAAAATTATATATATATATATATATATATATATATATACATAAAGAAAGAGAGAAAGAGATAGATAGATAGATAGATACATACATACATACATATGTGTGTATTGTTGGAGTTGTAAACATGGGTGCACTTGACAAACTCAGTGCGGCTATTCCCCATTGAAAGATTGTTGCATCCAGGACCCTTAGCAGTGTGATATGCTACTCAATACCACTGGCATGGCCAGGTGTAAACAACATCTGACCTTTGTTGTGTATGTAACCATGGAGATTGTGATGTCACCTAGGCCCACCAAAGAACAGCCTTGTCAGAAGCAGCACTGCCATGAGCAGAAGCAGCAGATCCATAGGTTTTCAAATAAGCTGGATTTAACCAAGACAAGTGAGTCCAATAGGATGCAGGTATGTCCTCTATCCTTACAGCTTCCCGTGGCTGTTGGTTTTATACCGTTTGGGGACAGCCAAGGAGGCGTCAGCAGGCAACACAGGTAAGTGTGTGCTTGTGTGTGTGTGTGTGTTTCCTATGCAGATCCTAAACCCAGTATCAAATGCAAGTAGGAGGAGTAAGAAGGGTTCCTGCCAAAGCCAGGTTATGGATTGCATTTAAAAATGGTCCATCAGAGTGAAATGGACTCCCATCTTCCTGCTTAGCAATAATGATATGGGTTTATGGTCTGCTGTGTGTACTGGTGGGTGACTGCCACCCAGCCAGAGTGTGTATGGGAGGCTGCCAGCCAGCCTCCCTTCCTACAAGTAGTGATGGTGCATGTGAAGGGGACAGCGTTGGTTCCTCCCCTTTCACAGTTATCACTTCTCATTCTTCCTTTTGGCTGGTATCAAATGTGGTGTCTGTTTATATCAGTTTAATATCTGATATGTCCCCTATCTGGTAGCATATATTAAGTGCACCACCAGGGTTCAGTGTTGGAAAGAAAGATTACCTGTTTATTTGCTGCAGCTGCTTGCTGGCTAGTCCAGTGGGCCCCTACTGCAGGCAAAAGACAATAGGTGGTGCCGCTTGTGTCTGGCCCCTGTTGGAGCGACCAGGCACAGGACTGCTGCTGCTGAATGTCCTCTTTAATTGAATAAGCTCAGCAACCAGCACACCTGTGCAGGTTGGACATGACATGATAGGTAGCTGTCTTTCAGGTAGTGGGTGCTGAATCTTGTTAATTGACATGGGGGTGTCATTGCTGTTGATTGACCATGCATTGGTACTGTGGTATTGGAATAATAAAAACAAATGTTGCCAGCCAACCATCCATTGCAATAATGGATAGGACATCAGCTATGAGGCATTTGTTTGTACAAACTGCTGCTCACAACTAATGTTGTAATATAGTGTCTCCATCTGCTGGTGGTATTGAATAAGCAATAGTGCAATGATAGGGTCTGAAAAAGAAGAAAAATAAGAAGCAGCAGCATAGGAAAAAAGGAGGAAAGAAGGAAAACATGGAGAGAAGAAAAAAAGAAGGTTAAAAAAAAAGGTGACAACATGTTTAAAAAAGTATTTCCATCTCTCTCTCTATATATATGTATATATATATATATATATATATATATATATATATATAAAAGAAAAAAAATTATATATATATATATATATATATATATATATACATAAAGAGAGAGTGAAAGAGATAGATAGATAGATAGATATAGATAGATAGATATAGATAGATACACATAGATACACATAGATACATACATACATACATACATACATACATACATACATACATATGTGTGTATTGTTGGAGTTGCAAACATGGGTGCACTTGACAAACTCAGTGCGGCTATTCCCCATTGAAAGATTGTTGCATCCAGGACCCTTAGCACTGTGATATGCTACTCAATACCACTGGCATGGCCAGATGTAAACAACATCTGACCTTTGTTGTGTATGTAACCATGGAGATTGTGATGTCACCTAGGCCCACCAAAGAACAGCCTTGTCAGAAGCAGCACTGCCATGAGCAGAAGCAGCAGCACCATAGGTTTTCAAATAAGCTGGATTTAACCAAGACAAGTGAGTCCAATAGGATGCAGGTATGTCCTCTATCCTTACAGCTTCCCGTGGCTGTTGGTTTTATACCGTTTGGGGACAGCCAAGGAGGCGTCAGCAGGCAACACAGGTATGTGTGTGCTTGTGTGTGTGTGTGTGTGTGTGTGTGTGTTTCCTATGCAGATCCTAAACCCAGTATCAAATGCAAGTAGGAGGAGTAAGAAGGGTTCCTGCCAAAGCCAGGTTATGGATTGCATTTAAAAATGGTCCATCAGAGTGAAATGGACTCCCATCTTCCTGCTTAGCAATAATGATATGGGTTTAGGGCCTGCTGTGTGTACTGGTGGGTGACTGCCACCCAGCCAGAGTGTGTATGGGAGGCTGCCAGCCAGCCTACCTTCCTACAAGTAGTGATGGTGCATGTGAAGGGGACAGCGTTGGTTCCTCCCCTTTCACAGTTATCACTTCTCATTCTTCCTTTTGGCTGGTATCAAATGTGGTGTCTGTTTATATCAGTTTACTATCTGATATGTCCCCTATCTGGTAGCATATATTAAGTGCACCACCAGGGTTCAGTGTTGGAAAGAAAGATTACCTGTTTATTTACTGCTGCAGCTGCTTGCTGGCTAGTCCAGTGGGCCCCTACTGCAGGCAAAAGACAATAGGTGGTGCCGCTTGTGTCTGGCCCCTGTTGGAGCGACCAGGCACAGGACTGCTGCTGCTGAATGTCCTCTTTAATTGAATAAGCTCAGCAACCAGCACACCTGTGCAGGTTGGACATGACATGATAGGTAGCTGTCTTTCAGGTAGTGGGTGCTGAATCTTGTTAATTGACATGGGGGTGTCATTGCTGTTGATTGACCATGCATTGGTACTGTGGTATTGGAATAATAAAAACAAATGTTGCCAGCCAACCATCCATTGCAATAATGGATAGGACATCAGCTATGAGGCATTTGTTTGTACAAACTGCTGCTCACAACTAATGTTGTAATATAGTGTCTCCATCTGCTGGTGGTATTGAATAAGCAATAGTGCAATGATAGGGTCTGAAAAAGAAGAAAAATAAGAAGCAGCAGCATAGGAAAAAAGGAGGAAAGAAGGAAAACATGGAGAGAAGAAAAAAAGAAGGTGAAAACATGTTTAAAAAAGTATTTCCATCTCTCTCTCTCTCTATATATGTATATATATATATATATATATATATATATATATATTTAAAAGAAAAAAAAATTATATATATATATATATACATATAGAGAGAGAGAAAGAGATAGATAGATAGATAGATAGATAGATAGAGAGAGAGAGAGAGATAGATACACATACACATACACATACACATACACATACATACATACATACATACATACATATGTGTGTATTGTTGGAGTTGCAAACATGGGTGCACTTGACAAACTCAGTGCGGCTATTCCCCATTGAAAGATTGTTGCATCCAGGACCCTTAGCACTGTGATATGCTACTCAATACCACTGGCATGGCCAGGTGTAAACAACATCTGACCTTTGTTGTGTATGTAACCATGGAGATTGTGATGTCACCTAGGCCCACCAAAGAACAGCCTTGTCAGAAACAGCACTGCCATGATCAGAAGCAGCAGCACCATAAGTTTTCAAATAAGCTGGATTTAACCAAGACAAGTGAGTCCAATAGGATGCAGGTATGTCCTCTATCCTTACAGCTTCCCGTGGCTGTTGGTTTTATACCGTTTGGGGACAGCCAAGGAGGCGTCAGCAGGCAACACAGGTAAGTGTGTGCTTGTGTGTGTGTGTTTCCTATGCAGATCCTAAACCCAGTATCAAATGCAAGTAGGAGGAGTAAGAAGGGTTCCTGCCAAAGGCAGGTTATGGATTGCATTTAAAAATGGTCCATCAGAGTGAAATGGACTCCCATCTTCCTGCTTAGCAATAATGATATGGGTTTAGGGCCTGCTGTGTGTACTGGTGGGTGACTGCCACCCAGCCAGAGTGTGTATGGGAGGCTGCCAGCCAGCCTCCCTTCCTACAAGTAGTGATGGTGCATGTGAAGGGGACAGCGTTGGTTCCTCCCCTTTCACAGTTATCACTTCTCATTCTTCCTTTTGGCTGGTATCAAATGTGGTGTCTGTTTATATAAGTTTAATATCTGATATGTCCCCTATCTGGTAGCATATATTAAGTGCACCACCAGGATTCAGTGTTGGAAAGAAAGATTACCTGTTTATTTGCTGCAGCTGCTTGCTGGCTAGTCCAGTGGGCCCCTACTGCAGGCAAAAGACAATAGGTGGTGCCGCTTGTGTCTGGCCCCTGTTGGAGCGACCAGGCACAGGACTGCTGCTGCTGAATGTCCTCTTTAATTGAATAAGCTCAGCAACCAGCACACCAGTGCAGGTTGGACATGACATGATAGGTAGCTGTCTTTCAGGTAGTGGGTGCTGAATCTTGTTAATTGACATGGGGGTGTCATTGCTGTTGATTGACCATGCATTGGTACTGTGGTATTGGAATAATTAAAACAAATGTTGCCAGCCAGCCATCCATTGCAATAATGGATAGGACATCAGCTATGAGGCATTTGTTTGTACAAACTGCTGCTCACGACTAATGTTGTAATATAGTGTCTCCATCTGCTGGTGGTATTGAATAAGCAATAGTGCAATGATAGGGTCTGAAAAAGGAGTAAAATAAGAAGCAGCAGCATAGGAAAAAAGGAGGAAAGAAGGAAAACATGGAGAGAAGAAAAAAAGAAGGTAAAAAAAAGGTGAAAACATGTTTAAAAAAGTATTTCCATCTCTCTCTCTCTATATATATGTATATATATATATATATATATATATATATTTAAAAGAAAAAAAATTTATATATATATATATATATACATATAGAGAGAGAGAAAGAGATAGATAGATAGATAGATACACATACATACATACATACATACATACATACAACATACATACATACATACATATGTGTGTATTGTTGGAGTTGCAAACATGGGTGCACTTGACAAACTCAGTGCGGCTATTCCCCATTGAAAGATTGTTGCATCCAGGAACCTTAGCACTGTGATATGCTACTCAATACCACTGGCATGGCCAGGTGTAAACAACATCTGACCTTTGTTGTGTATGTAACCATGGAGATTGTGATGTCACCTAGGCCCACCAAAGAACAGCCTTGTCAGAAGCAGCACTGCCATGATCAGAAGCAGCAGCACCATAAGTTTTCAAATAAGCTGGATTTAACCAAGACAAGTGAGTCCAATAGGATGCAGGTATGTCCTCTATCCTTACAGCTTCCCGTGGCTGTTGGTTTTATACCGTTTGGGGACAGCCAAGGAGGCGTCAGCAGGCAACACAGGTAATTGTGTGCTTGTGTGTGTGTGTTTCCTATGCAGATCCTAAACCCAGTATCAAATGCAAGTAGGAGGAGTAAGAAGGGTTCCTGCCAAAGCCAGGTTATGGATTGCATTTAAAAATGGTCCATCAGAGTGAAATGGACTCCCATCTTCCTGCTTAGCAATAATGATATGGGTTTAGGGCCTGCTGTGTGTACTGGTGGGTGACTGCCACCCAGCCAGAGTGTGTATGGGAGGCTGCCAGCCAGCCTACCTTCCTACAAGTAGTGATGGTGCATGTGAAGGGGACAGCGTTGGTTCCTCCCCTTTCACAGTTATCACTTCTCATTCTTCCTTTTGGCTGGTATCAAATGTGGTGTCTGTTTATATCAGTATACTATCTGATATGTCCCCTATCTGGTAGCATATATTAAGTGCACCACCAGGGTTCAGTGTTGGAAAGAAAGATTACCTGTTTATTTACTGCTGCAGCTGCTTGCTGGCTAGTCCAGTGGGCCCCTACTGCAGGCAAAAGACAATAGGTGGTGCCGCTTGTGTCTGGCCCCTGTTGGAGCGACCAGGCACAGGACTGCTGCTGCTGAATGTCCTCTTTAATTGAATAAGCTCAGCAACCAGCACACCTGTGCAGGTTGGACATGACATGATAGGTAGCTGTCTTTCAGGTAGTGGGTGCTGAATCTTGTTAATTGACATGGGGGTGTCATTGATTTTGATTGACCATGCATTGGTACTGTGGTATTGGAATAATAAAAACAAATGTTGCCAGCCAACCATCCATTGCAATAATGGATAGGACATCAGCTATGAGGCATTTGTTTGTACAAACTGCTGCTCACAACTAATGTTGTAATATAGTGTCTCCATCTGCTGGTGGTATTGAATAAGCAATAGTGCAATGATAGGGTCTGAAAAAGAAGAAAAATAAGAAGCAGCAGCATAGGAAAAAAGGAGGAAAGAAGGAAAACATGGAGAGAAGAAAAAAAGAAGGTTAAAAAAAAAGGTGAAAACATGTTTAAAAAAGTATTTCCATCTCTCTCTCTCTATATATGTATATATATATATATATATATATATATATATATATATATTTAAAAGAAAAAAAAATTATATATATATATATATATATATATATATATATATATACATATAGAAAAAGAGATAGATAGATAGATAGATACATACATACATACATACATACATACATACATACATACATACATACATACATATGTGTGTATTGTTGGAGTTGCAAACATGGGTGCACTTGACAAACTCAGTGCGGCTATTCCCCATTGAAAGATTGTTGCATCCAGGACCCTTAGCAATGTGATATGCTACTCAATACCACTGGCATGGCCAGGTGTAAACAACATCTGACCTTTGTTGTGTATGTAACCATGGAGATTGTGATGTCACCTAGGCCCACCAAAGAACAGCCTTGTCAGAAGCAGCACTGCCATGAGCAGAAGCAGCAGATCCATAGGTTTTCAAATAAGCTGGATTTAACCAAGACAAGTGAGTCCAATAGGATGCAGGTATGTCCTCTATCCTTACAGCTTCCCGTGGCTGTTGGTTTTATACCGTTTGGGGACAGCCAAGGAGGCGTCAGCAGGCAACACAGGTAAGTGTGTGCTTGTGTGTGTGTGTGTGTGTGTGTGTGTTTCCTATGCAGATCCTAAACCCAGTATCAAATGCAAGTAGGAGGAGTAAGAAGGGTTCCTGCCAAAGCCAGGTTATGGATTGCATTTAAAAATGGTCCATCAGAGTGAAATGGACTCCCATCTTCCTGCTTAGCAATAATGATATGGGTTTAGGGTCTGCTGTGTGTACTGGTGGGTGACTGCCACCCAGCCAGAGTGTGTATGGGAGGCTGCCAGCCAGCCTCCCTTACTACAAGTAGTGATGGTGCATGTGAAGGGGACAGCGTTGGTTCCTCCCCTTTCACAGTTATCACTTCTCATTCTTCCTTTTGGCTGGTATCAAATGTGGTGTCTGTTTATATCAGTTTAATATCTGATATGTCCCCTCTCTGGTAGCATATATTAAGTGCACCACCAGGGTTCAGTGTTGGAAAGAAAGATTACCTGTTTATTTGCTGCAGCTGCTTGCTGGCTAGTCCAGTGGGCCCCTACTGCAGGCAAAAGACAATAGGTGGTGCCGCTTGTGTCTGGCCCCTGTTGGAGCGACCAGGCACAGGACTGCTGCTGCTGAATGTCCTCTTTAATTGAATAAGCTCAGCAACCAGCACACCTGTGCAGGTTGGACATGACATGATAGGTAGCTGTCTTTCAGGTAGTGGGTGCTGAATCTTGTTAATTGACATGGGGGTGTCATTGCTGTTGATTGACCATGCATTGGTACTGTGGTATTGGAATAATAAAAACAGATGTTGCCAGCCAACCATCCATTGCAATAATGGATAGGACATCAGCTATGAGGCATTTGTTTGTACAAACTGCTGCTCACAACTAATGTTGTAATATAGTGTCTCCATCTGCTGGTG
>NW_026608794.1:0-12500 GCF_029499605.1 Hyla sarda | reverse complement strand
ATATCTGATATGTCCCCTATCTGGTAGCATATATTAAGTGCACCACCAGGGTTCAGTGTTGGAAAGAAAGATTACCTGTTTATTTGCTGCAGCTGCTTGCTGGCTAGTCCAGTGGGCCCCTACTGCAGGCAAAAGACAATAGGTGGTGCCGCTTGTGTCTGGCCCCTGTTGGAGCGACCAGGCACAGGACTGCTGCTGCTGAATGTCCTCTTTAATTGAATAAGCTCAGCAACCAGCACACCTGTGCAGGTTGGACATGACATGATAGGTAGCTGTCTTTCAGGTAGTGGGTGCTGAATCTTGTTAATTGACCATGCATTGGTACTGTGGTATTGGAATAATTAAAACAAATGTTGCCAGCCAGCCATCCATTGCAATAATGGATAGGACATCAACTATGAGGCATTTGTTTGTACAAACTGCTGCTCACAACTAATGTTGTAATATAGTGTCTCCATCTGCTGGTGGTATTGAATAAGCAATAGTGCAATGATAGGGTCTGAAAAAGAAGAAAAATAAGAAGCAACAGCATAGGAAAAAAGGAGGAAAGAAGGAAAACATGGAGAGAAGAAAAAAAGAAGGTAAAAAAAAGGTGAAAACATGTTTAAAAAAGTATTTCCATCTCTCTCTCTATATATATATGTATATATATATATATATATATATATTTAAAAGAAAAAAAATTATATATATATATATATATATATATATATATATATATATACATATAGAGAGAGAGAAAGAGATAGATAGATAGATAGATACACATACATACATACATACATACATATGTGTGTATTGTTGGAGTTGCAAACATGGGTGCACTTGACAAACTCAGTGCGGCTATTCCCCATTGAAAGATTGTTGCATCCAGGACCCTTAGCACTGTGATATGCTACTCAATACCACTGGCATGGCCAGGTGTAAACAACATCTGACCTTTGTTGTGTATGTAACCATGGAGATTGTGATGTCACCTAGGCCCACCAAAGAACAGCCTTGTCAGAAGCAGCAGCACCATAAGTTTTCAAATAAGCTGGATTTAACCAAGACAAGTGAGTCCAATAGGATGCAGGTATGTCCTCTATCCTTACAGCTTCCCGTGGCTGTTGGTTTTATACCGTTTGGGGACAGCCAAGGAGGCGTCAGCAGGCAACACAGGTAAGTGTGTGCTTGTGTGTGTGTGTGTGTGTGTGTTTCCTATGCAGATCCTAAACCCAGTATCAAATGCAAGTAGGAGGAGTAAGAAGGGTTCCTGCCAAAGCCAGGTTATGGATTGCATTTAAAAATGGTCCATCAGAGTGAAATGGACTCCCATCTTCCTGCTTAGCAATAATGATATGGGTTTAGGGCCTGCTGTGTGTACTGGTGGGTGACTGCCACCCAGCCAGAGTGTGTATGGGAGGCTGCCAGCCAGCCTCCCTTCCTACAAGTAGTGATGGTGCATGTGAAGGGGACAGCGTTGGTTCCTCCCCTTTCACAGTTATCACTTCTCATTCTTCCTTTTGGCTGGTATCAAATGTGGTGTCTGTTTATATCAGTTTAATATCTGATATGTCCCCTATCTGGTAGCATATATTAAGTGCACCACCAGGGTTCAGTGTTGGAAAGAAAGATTACCTGTTTATTTACTACTGCTGCAGTTGCTTGCTGGCTAGTCCAGAGGGCCCCTACTGCAGGCAAAAGACAATAGGTGGTGCCGCTTGTGTCTGGCCACTGTTGGAGCGACCAGGCACAGGACTGCTGCTGCTGAATGTCCTCTTTAATTGAATAAGCTCAGCAACCAGCACACCTGTGCAGGTTGAACATGACATGATAGGTAGCTGTCTTTCAGGTAGCTGGTGCTGAATCTTGTTAATTGACATGGGGGTGTTATTGCTGTTGATTGACCATGCATTAGTACTGTAGTATTGGAATAATAAAAACAAATGTTGCCAGCCAACCATCCATTGCAATAATGGATAGGACATCAGCTATGAGGCATTTGTTTGTACAAACTGCTGCTCACAACTAATGTTGTAATATAGTGTCTCCATCTGCTGGTGGTATTGAATAAGCAATAGTGCAATGATAGGGTCTGAAAAAGAAGAAAAATAAGAAGCAGCAGCATAGGAAAAAAGGAGGAAAGAAGGAAAACATGGAGAGAAGAAAAAAAGAAGGTTAAAAAAAAAGGTGAAAACATGTTTAAAAAAGTATTTCCATCTCTCTCTCTCTCTATATATGTATATACATATATATATATATATATATATATATATATATTTAAAAGAAAAAAAAATTATATATATATATATATATATATATATATATATACATAAAGAAAGAGAGAAAGAGATAGATAGATAGATAGATAGATACATACATACATACATATGTGTGTATTGTTGGAGTTGCAAACATGGGTGCACTTGACAAACTCAGTGCGGCTATTCCCCATTGAAAGATTGTTGCATCCAGGACCCTTAGCAGTGTGATATGCTACTCAATACCACTGGCATGGCCAGATGTAAACAACATCTGACCTTTGTTGTGTATGTAACCATGGAGATTGTGATGTCACCTAGGCCCACCAAAGAACAGCCTTGTCAGAAGCAGCACTGCCATGAGCAGAAGCAGCAGATCCATAGGTTTTCAAATAAGCTGGATTTAACCAAGACAAGTGAGTCCAATAGGATGCAGGTATGTCCTCTATCCTTACAGCTTCCCGTGGCTGTTGGTTTTATACCGTTTGGGGACAGCCAAGGAGGCGTCAGCAGGCAACACAGGTAAGTGTGTGCTTGTGTGTGTGTGTGTGTGTTTCCTATGCAGATCCTAAACCCAGTATCAAATGCAAGTAGGAGGAGTAAGAAGGGTTCCTGCCAAAGCCAGGTTATGGATTGCATTTAAAAATGGTCCATCAGAGTGAAATGGACTCCCATCTTCCTGCTTAGCAATAATGATATGGGTTTAGGGTCTGCTGTGTGTACTGGTGGGTGACTGCCACCCAGCCAGAGTGTGTATGGGAGGCTGCCAGCCAGCCTCCCTTCCTACAAGTAGTGATGGTGCATGTGAAGGGGACAGCGTTGGTTCCTCCCCTTTCACAGTTATCACTTCTCATTCTTCCTTTTGGCTGGTATCAAATGTGGTGTCTGTTTATATCAGTTTAATATCTGATATGTCCCCTATCTGGTAGCATATATTAAGTGCACCACCAGGGTTCAGTGTTGGAAAGAAAGATTACCTGTTTATTTGCTGCAGCTGCTTGCTGGCTAGTCCAGTGGGCCCCTACTGCAGGCAAAAGACAATAGGTGGTGCCGCTTGTGTCTGGCCCCTGTTGGAGCGACCAGGCACAGGACTGCTGCTGCTGAATGTCCTCTTTAATTGAATAAGCTCAGCAACCAGCACACCTGTGCAGGTTGGACATGACATGATAGGTAGCTGTCTTTCAGGTAGTGGGTGCTGAATCTTGTTAATTGACATGGGGGTGTCATTGCTGTTGATTGACCATGCATTGGTACTGTGGTATTGGAATAATAAAAACAAATGTTGCCAGCCAACCATCCATTGCAATAATGGATAGGACATCAGCTATGAGGCATTTGTTTGTACAAACTGCTGCTCACAACTAATGTTGTAATATAGTGTCTCCATCTGCTGGTGGTATTGAATAAGCAATAGTGCAATGATAGGGTCTGAAAAAGAAGAAAAATAAGAAGCAGCAGCATAGGAAAAAAGGAGGAAAGAAGGAAAACATGGAGAGAAGAAAAAAAGAAGGTTAAAAAAAAAGGTGACAACATGTTTAAAAAAGTATTTCCATCTCTCTCTCTATATATATGTATATATATATATATATATATATATATATATAAAAGAAAAAAAATTATATATATATATATATATATATATATATATATACATAAAGAGAGAGTGAAAGAGATAGATAGATAGATAGATATAGATAGATAGATATAGATAGATACACATAGATACACATAGATACATACATACATACATACATACATACATACATACATACATACATATGTGTGTATTGTTGGAGTTGCAAACATGGGTGCACTTGACAAACTCAGTGCGGCTATTCCCCATTGAAAGATTGTTGCATCCAGGACCCTTAGCACTGTGATATGCTACTCAATACCACTGGCATGGCCAGATGTAAACAACATCTGACCTTTGTTGTGTATGTAACCATGGAGATTGTGATGTCACCTAGGCCCACCAAAGAACAGCCTTGTCAGAAGCAGCACTGCCATGAGCAGAAGCAGCAGCACCATAGGTTTTCAAATAAGCTGGATTTAACCAAGACAAGTGAGTCCAATAGGATGCAGGTATGTCCTCTATCCTTACAGCTTCCCGTGGCTGTTGGTTTTATACCGTTTGGGGACAGCCAAGGAGGCGTCAGCAGGCAACACAGGTAAGTGTGTGCTTGTGTGTGTGTGTGTGTGTGTGTGTGTGTATTTCCTATGCAGATCCCAAACCCAGTATCAAATGCAAGTAGGAGGAGTAAGAAGGGTTCCTGCCAAAGCCAGGTTATGGATTGCATTTAAAAATGGTCCATCAGAGTGAAATGGACTCCCATCTTCCTGCTTAGCAATAATGATATGGGTTTAGGGCCTGCTGTGTGTACTGGTGGGTGACTGCCACCCAGCCAGAGTGTGTATGGGAGGCTGCCAGCCAGCCTACCTTCCTACAAGTAGTGATGGTGCATGTGAAGGGGACAGCGTTGGTTCCTCCCCTTTCACAGTTATCACTTCTCATTCTTCCTTTTGGCTGGTATCAAATGTGGTGTCTGTTTATATCAGTTTACTATCTGATATGTCCCCTATCTGGTAGCATATATTAAGTGCACCACCAGGGTTCAGTGTTGGAAAGAAAGATTACCTGTTTATTTACTGCTGCAGCTGCTTGCTGGCTAGTCCAGTGGGCCCCTACTGCAGGCAAAAGACAATAGGTGGTGCCGCTTGTGTCTGGCCCCTGTTGGAGCGACCAGGCACAGGACTGCTGCTGCTGAATGTCCTCTTTAATTGAATAAGCTCAGCAACCAGCACACCTGTGCAGGTTGGACATGACATGATAGGTAGCTGTCTTTCAGGTAGTGGGTGCTGAATCTTGTTAATTGACATGGGGGTGTCATTGCTGTTGATTGACCATGCATTGGTACTGTGGTATTGGAATAATAAAAACAAATGTTGCCAGCCAACCATCCATTGCAATAATGGATAGGACATCAGCTATGAGGCATTTGTTTGTACAAACTGCTGCTCACAACTAATGTTGTAATATAGTGTCTCCATCTGCTGGTGGTATTGAATAAGCAATAGTGCAATGATAGGGTCTGAAAAAGAAGAAAAATAAGAAGCAGCAGCATAGGAAAAAAGGAGGAAAGAAGGAAAACATGGAGAGAAGAAAAAAAGAAGGTTAAAAAAAAAGGTGAAAACATGTTTAAAAAAGTATTTCCATCTCTCTTTCTCTCTATATATGTATGTATATATATATATATATATATATTTAAAAGAAAAAAAAATTATATATATATATATATATATATGTATATACATATAGAAAGAGAGAAAGAGATAGAGAGAGAGAGAGAGAGATAGATAGATAGATAGATACATAGATACATACATAGATACATAGATACATACATACATACATACATACATACATACATACATATGTGTGTATTGTTGGAGTTGCAAACATGGGTGCACTTGACAAACTCAGTGCGGCTATTCCCCATTGAAAGATTGTTGCATCCAGGACCCTTAGCACTGTGATATGCTACTCAATACCACTGGCATGGCCAGGTGTAAACAACATCTGACCTTTGTTGTGTATGTAACCATGGAGATTGTGATGTCACCTAGGCCCACCAAAGAACAGCCTTGTCAGAAGCAGCACTGCCATGAGCAGAAGCAGCAGATCCATAGGTTTTCAAATAAGCTGGATTTAACCAAGACAAGTGAGTCCAATAGGATGCAGGTATGTCCTCTATCCTTACAGCTTCCCGTGGCTGTTGGTTTTATACCGTTTGGGGACAGCCAAGGAGGCGTCAGCAGGCAACACAGGTAAGTGTGTGCTTGTGTGTGTGTGTGTGTGTGTGTGTGTTTCCTATGCAGATCCTAAACCCAGTATCAAATGCAAGTAGGAGGAGTAAGAAGGGTTCCTGCCAAAGCCAGGTTATGGATTGCATTTAAAAATGGTCCATCAGAGTGAAATGGACTCCCATCTTCCTGCTTAGCAATAATGATATGGGTTTAGGGTCTGCTGTGTGTACTGGTGGGTGACTGCCACCCAGCCAGAGTGTGTATGGGAGGCTGCCAGCCAGCCTCCCTTCCTACAAGTAGTGATGGTGCATGTGAAGGGGACAGCGTTGGTTCCTCCCCTTTCACAGTTATCACTTCTCATTCTTCCTTTTGGCTGGTATCAAATGTGGTGTCTGTTTATATCAGTTTAATATCTGATATGTTCCCTATCTGGTAGCATATATTAAATGCACCACCAGGGTTTAGTGTTGGAAAGAAAGATTACCTGTTTATTTGCTGCAGCTGCTTGCTGGCTAGTCCAGTGGGCCCCTACTGCAGGCAAAAGACAATAGGTGGTGCCGCTTGTGTCTGGCCCCTGTTGGAGCGACCAGGCACAGGACTGCTGCTGCTGAATGTCCTCTTTAATTGAATAAGCTCAGCAACCAGCACACCTGTGCAGGTTGGACATGACATGATAGGTAGCTGTCTTTCAGGTAGTGGGTGCTGAATCTTGTTAATTGACATGGGGGTGTCATTGCTGTTGATTGACCATGCATTGGTACTGTGGTATTGGAATAATTAAAACAAATGTTGCCAGCCAGCCATCCATTGCAATAATGGATAGGACATCAGCTATGAGGCATTTGTTTGTACAAACTGCTGCTCACGACTAATGTTGTAATATAGTGTCTCCATCTGCTGGTGGTATTGAATAAGCAAT
Organism: Hyla sarda; assembly: GCF_029499605.1. Classification (NCBI taxonomy): domain Eukaryota; kingdom Metazoa; phylum Chordata; class Amphibia; order Anura; family Hylidae; genus Hyla; species Hyla sarda. Next base: position 5,531 of record NW_026608794.1, on the reverse strand, counting down.
AGTGCAATGATAGGGTCTGAAAAAGGAGTAAAATAAGAAGCAGCAGCATAGGAAAAAAGGAGGAAAGAAGGAAAACATGGAGAGAAGAAAAAAAGAAGGTAAAAAAAAGGTGAAAACATGTTTAAAAAAGTATTTCCATCTCTCTCTCTCTATATATATGTATATATATATATATATATATATATATATATATTTAAAAGAAAAAAAAATTATATATATATATATATATATATACATATAGAGAGAGAGAAAGAGATAGATAGATAGATAGATAGATACACATACATACATACATACATACATACATACAACATACATACATACATACATACATATGTGTGTATTGTTGGAGTTGCAAACATGGGTGCACTTGACAAACTCAGTGCGGCTATTCCCCATTGAAAGATTGTTGCATCCAGGACCCTTAGCACTGTGATATGCTACTCAATACCACTGGCATGGCCAGGTGTAAACAACATCTGACCTTTGTTGTGTATGTAACCATGGAGATTGTGATGTCACCTAGGCCCACCAAAGAACAGCCTTGTCAGAAGCAGCACTGCCATGATCAGAAGCAGCAGCACCATAAGTTTTCAAATAAGCTGGATTTAACCAAGACAAGTGAGTCCAATAGGATGCAGGTATGTCCTCTATCCTTACAGCTTCCCGTGGCTGTTGGTTTTATACCGTTTGGGGACAGCCAAGGAGGCGTCAGCAGGCAACACAGGTATGTGTGTGCTTGTGTGTGTGTGTGTGTGTGTGTGTGTGTTTCCTATGCAGATCCTAAACCCAGTATCAAATGCAAGTAGGAGGAGTAAGAAGGGTTCCTGCCAAAGCCAGGTTATGGATTGCATTTAAAAATGGTCCATCAGAGTGAAATGGACTCCCATCTTCCTGCTTAGCAATAATGATATGGGTTTAGGGCCTGCTGTGTGTACTGGTGGGTGACTGCCACCCAGCCAGAGTGTGTATGGGAGGCTGCCAGCCAGCCTACCTTCCTACAAGTAGTGATGGTGCATGTGAAGGGGACAGCGTTGGTTCCTCCCCTTTCACAGTTATCACTTCTCATTCTTCCTTTTGGCTGGTATCAAATGTGGTGTCTGTTTATATCAGTTTACTATCTGATATGTCCCCTATCTGGTAGCATATATTAAGTGCACCACCAGGGTTCAGTGTTGGAAAGAAAGATTACCTGTTTATTTACTGCTGCAGCTGCTTGCTGGCTAGTCCAGTGGGCCCCTACTGCAGGCAAAAGACAATAGGTGGTGCCGCTTGTGTCTGGCCCCTGTTGGAGCGACCAGGCACAGGACTGCTGCTGCTGAATGTCCTCTTTAATTGAATAAGCTCAGCAACCAGCACACCTGTGCAGGTTGGACATGACATGATAGGTAGCTGTCTTTCAGGTAGTGGGTGCTGAATCTTGTTAATTGACATGGGGGTGTCATTGCTGTTGATTGACCATGCATTGGTACTGTGGTATTGGAATAATAAAAACAAATGTTGCCAGCCAACCATCCATTGCAATAATGGATAGGACATCAGCTATGAGGCATTTGTTTGTACAAACTGCTGCTCACAACTAATGTTGTAATATAGTGTCTCCATCTGCTGGTGGTATTGAATAAGCAATAGTGCAATGATAGGGTCTGAAAAAGAAGAAAAATAAGAAGCAGCAGCATAGGAAAAAAGGAGGAAAGAAGGAAAACATGGAGAGAAGAAAAAAAGAAGGTGAAAACATGTTTAAAAAAGTATTTCCATCTCTCTCTCTCTCTATATATGTATATATATATATATATATATATATATATATATATATATTTAAAAGAAAAAAAAATTATATATATATATATATACATATAGAGAGAGAGAAAGAGATAGATAGATAGATAGATAGATAGAGAGAGAGAGAGAGATAGATACACATACACATACACATACACATACACATACACATACATACATACATACATACATACATACATATGTGTGTATTGTTGGAGTTGCAAACATGGGTGCACTTGACAAACTCAGTGCGGCTATTCCCCATTGAAAGATTGTTGCATCCAGGACCCTTAGCACTGTGATATGCTACTCAATACCACTGGCATGGCCAGGTGTAAACAACATCTGACCTTTGTTGTGTATGTAACCATGGAGATTGTGATGTCACCTAGGCCCACCAAAGAACAGCCTTGTCAGAAACAGCACTGCCATGATCAGAAGCAGCAGCACCATAAGTTTTCAAATAAGCTGGATTTAACCAAGACAAGTGAGTCCAATAGGATGCAGGTATGTCCTCTATCCTTACAGCTTCCCGTGGCTGTTGGTTTTATACCGTTTGGGGACAGCCAAGGAGGCGTCAGCAGGCAACACAGGTAAGTGTGTGCTTGTGTGTGTGTGTTTCCTATGCAGATCCTAAACCCAGTATCAAATGCAAGTAGGAGGAGTAAGAAGGGTTCCTGCCAAAGGCAGGTTATGGATTGCATTTAAAAATGGTCCATCAGAGTGAAATGGACTCCCATCTTCCTGCTTAGCAATAATGATATGGGTTTAGGGCCTGCTGTGTGTACTGGTGGGTGACTGCCACCCAGCCAGAGTGTGTATGGGAGGCTGCCAGCCAGCCTCCCTTCCTACAAGTAGTGATGGTGCATGTGAAGGGGACAGCGTTGGTTCCTCCCCTTTCACAGTTATCACTTCTCATTCTTCCTTTTGGCTGGTATCAAATGTGGTGTCTGTTTATATAAGTTTAATATCTGATATGTCCCCTATCTGGTAGCATATATTAAGTGCACCACCAGGATTCAGTGTTGGAAAGAAAGATTACCTGTTTATTTGCTGCAGCTGCTTGCTGGCTAGTCCAGTGGGCCCCTACTGCAGGCAAAAGACAATAGGTGGTGCCGCTTGTGTCTGGCCCCTGTTGGAGCGACCAGGCACAGGACTGCTGCTGCTGAATGTCCTCTTTAATTGAATAAGCTCAGCAACCAGCACACCAGTGCAGGTTGGACATGACATGATAGGTAGCTGTCTTTCAGGTAGTGGGTGCTGAATCTTGTTAATTGACATGGGGGTGTCATTGCTGTTGATTGACCATGCATTGGTACTGTGGTATTGGAATAATTAAAACAAATGTTGCCAGCCAGCCATCCATTGCAATAATGGATAGGACATCAGCTATGAGGCATTTGTTTGTACAAACTGCTGCTCACGACTAATGTTGTAATATAGTGTCTCCATCTGCTGGTGGTATTGAATAAGCAATAGTGCAATGATAGGGTCTGAAAAAGGAGTAAAATAAGAAGCAGCAGCATAGGAAAAAAGGAGGAAAGAAGGAAAACATGGAGAGAAGAAAAAAAGAAGGTAAAAAAAAGGTGAAAACATGTTTAAAAAAGTATTTCCATCTCTCTCTCTCTATATATATGTATATATATATATATATATATATATATATTTAAAAGAAAAAAAATTTATATATATATATATATATACATATAGAGAGAGAGAAAGAGATAGATAGATAGATAGATACACATACATACATACATACATACATACATACAACATACATACATACATACATATGTGTGTATTGTTGGAGTTGCAAACATGGGTGCACTTGACAAACTCAGTGCGGCTATTCCCCATTGAAAGATTGTTGCATCCAGGAACCTTAGCACTGTGATATGCTACTCAATACCACTGGCATGGCCAGGTGTAAACAACATCTGACCTTTGTTGTGTATGTAACCATGGAGATTGTGATGTCACCTAGGCCCACCAAAGAACAGCCTTGTCAGAAGCAGCACTGCCATGATCAGAAGCAGCAGCACCATAAGTTTTCAAATAAGCTGGATTTAACCAAGACAAGTGAGTCCAATAGGATGCAGGTATGTCCTCTATCCTTACAGCTTCCCGTGGCTGTTGGTTTTATACCGTTTGGGGACAGCCAAGGAGGCGTCAGCAGGCAACACAGGTAATTGTGTGCTTGTGTGTGTGTGTTTCCTATGCAGATCCTAAACCCAGTATCAAATGCAAGTAGGAGGAGTAAGAAGGGTTCCTGCCAAAGCCAGGTTATGGATTGCATTTAAAAATGGTCCATCAGAGTGAAATGGACTCCCATCTTCCTGCTTAGCAATAATGATATGGGTTTAGGGCCTGCTGTGTGTACTGGTGGGTGACTGCCACCCAGCCAGAGTGTGTATGGGAGGCTGCCAGCCAGCCTACCTTCCTACAAGTAGTGATGGTGCATGTGAAGGGGACAGCGTTGGTTCCTCCCCTTTCACAGTTATCACTTCTCATTCTTCCTTTTGGCTGGTATCAAATGTGGTGTCTGTTTATATCAGTATACTATCTGATATGTCCCCTATCTGGTAGCATATATTAAGTGCACCACCAGGGTTCAGTGTTGGAAAGAAAGATTACCTGTTTATTTACTGCTGCAGCTGCTTGCTGGCTAGTCCAGTGGGCCCCTACTGCAGGCAAAAGACAATAGGTGGTGCCGCTTGTGTCTGGCCCCTGTTGGAGCGACCAGGCACAGGACTGCTGCTGCTGAATGTCCTCTTTAATTGAATAAGCTCAGCAACCAGCACACCTGTGCAGGTTGGACATGACATGATAGGTAGCTGTCTTTCAGGTAGTGGGTGCTGAATCTTGTTAATTGACATGGGGGTGTCATTGATTTTGATTGACCATGCATTGGTACTGTGGTATTGGAATAATAAAAACAAATGTTGCCAGCCAACCATCCATTGCAATAATGGATAGGACATCAGCTATGAGGCATTTGTTTGTACAAACTGCTGCTCACAACTAATGTTGTAATATAGTGTCTCCATCTGCTGGTGGTATTGAATAAGCAATAGTGCAATGATAGGGTCTGAAAAAGAAGAAAAATAAGAAGCAGCAGCATAGGAAAAAAGGAGGAAAGAAGGAAAACATGGAGAGAAGAAAAAAAGAAGGTTAAAAAAAAAGGTGAAAACATGTTTAAAAAAGTATTTCCATCTCTCTCTCTCTATATATGTATATATATATATATATATATATATATATATATATTTAAAAGAAAAAAAAATTATATATATATATATATATATATATATATATATATACATATAGAAAAAGAGATAGATAGATAGATAGATACATACATACATACATACATACATACATACATACATACATATGTGTGTATTGTTGGAGTTGCAAACATGGGTGCACTTGACAAACTCAGTGCGGCTATTCCCCATTGAAAGATTGTTGCATCCAGGACCCTTAGCAATGTGATATGCTACTCAATACCACTGGCATGGCCAGGTGTAAACAACATCTGACCTTTGTTGTGTATGTAACCATGGAGATTGTGATGTCACCTAGGCCCACCAAAGAACAGCCTTGTCAGAAGCAGCACTGCCATGAGCAGAAGCAGCAGATCCATAGGTTTTCAAATAAGCTGGATTTAACCAAGACAAGTGAGTCCAATAGGATGCAGGTATGTCCTCTATCCTTACAGCTTCCCGTGGCTGTTGGTTTTATAC
>NW_026608793.1:0-53042 GCF_029499605.1 Hyla sarda | reverse complement strand
GCAGATGGAGACACTGGGGGATAATTTTCTAAGGATTTATACTGATTTTTCCTGTCTGAATTTGTCGCACAGAAAGTTGCAGGCCAAATATGTGTGACATTTCTGCGACTTTAGCTTCTAGAGCATTTTTACAACATTATACATAGGTGCTGAATACATAAAAAGCGACTGTTCAGCGACAGACAAGTCGCATCGGCTGAAAGTAGGCCAGAATGTCAGTCCATGTTGGAGCAGGTTTAGATACAGTCTAAAGCATAGATCTCAAAGTCTGTGCACAGAATTTAGCAAGGGCCTCGCACCTTCTGATGCATCAGGTAGGTGCACAATAGCATAGCCTAACCCTCTGTACTTTGGTCTATATTGATGCGGGACATAGACAGCCAGCTGATGACCAATCCATTAGTGCAATGGATGGCTGGAAGCATTTGTCTTTGCCTTTGCAATACCACAGAAGCAATGCATGGTCAATGTACAGCAATGACACACCTGTGTGAACAGCCAGGAGACCCCCCCCCCCCCCCCCCATGTTATGTTACATAGTTACATAGTTAGTACGGTCGAAAAAAGACATATGTCCATCACGTTCAACCAGGGAATTAAGGGGTAGGGGTGTGGCGCGATATTGGGGAAGGGATGAGATTTTATATTTCTTCATAAGCATTAATCTTATTTTGTCAATTAGGAACATTCAGCACCCACCCGCTATCAAGGCAGCTGCCTATCATGTCATGCCCTACCTGCACAGGTGTGCTGGCTACTCAAATGATCCAATTAAGGAGGCCATTTAGTCAGCAGCAGCAGAAGTCCTGTGCCTGGACGCTCCAACAGGGGCCAGACACAAGCAGAAGCAGAAGCAGCAGAAGCAGCAGCAGCACCACCTTTTGTTTTTTGGCTGCAGCAGCAGCAAGGCCCACAGGGCTGGCTAGCTAGCTAGCCAGCAAGCAGGTAGCAATGAAAGTAGGAATCTTTCTTTTTAACCCTGTAAGGGGGTGGTGCACTGTACCCGAAGATACTGCCATATCGGGTCAATGCATAGGGCGACGGAAGCAAGCTTCGAAATCGGCCCCCGTTCTCAAAAATCCATTTAATATATGGTCCCCAGATAGGGGACGTATCAGATATTAAACTGATAAGAACAGATACTACACTTGATCTTAGCCAAAAGGCCGAGAAGCGATAACCGTGAAAGGGGCGGGCCCAACAAGGTCCCCTTCATGGGCACTATCACTGCTTGCTGTCAGGGAGGCTGCCAGACAATTTTCCATGCACACTCTGGGCTGGGGGGCAGTCAACCACCAGTACACACAGCAGAACCTAAACCCATACCATTATTGCTAAGCAGCAAGACAGGGGCCCATTGCACTCCCACGGGGCCTTTTTAAATGCAATCCATAACCCGGATTTGCCAGGAACCCTTCTTACTCCTCCTACTTGCATGTGACACTGGGCTTAGGATCTGCATAGGAAACACACACACAAGCACACACCTACCTTTGTTGCCTGCAGATGCCTCCTTGGCTGTCCCCAAACGGTATCAAACCAACACCCACGGGAAGCTGTAAGCATAGAGGACATGCCTGCACCCCATTGGACTTACCTGTGTGGGTTAAATCCGGGTTATTTGACAACCTATGGCGGTGATGGTTCTGCTCAGGCAGAGCAGTGCTGATGCTCCTCATAAAGCTGTCGCTGCTGTGAAGGTTCTAGGTGACATCACAAATCCCTTTGGTTACATACACAACAAAGCTGGGTTGTTGTTGTTTACACTCTGCAAGGCCTGTGGAAGTGAGTGACATCATAGCACTGTAGTTCTGAGGGTTCAAGATGGATGCAACAATCTCCTGTTGCTTCTATGAAGGCCGTAATAGACGACATCACCAAACAGCTCCATAGTCACATACACAGCAAAGGAGAGATGTTGTTTACACCTAGTGATGTCAGTGGTATTGAGTGACATCACAGCACAGTGCTAAGGCTCCTGGGCCTGGACACAGCAGCGGCTGCAATATCTCAACGGAGAATACGTTTATATCTATGTGTGTGTGTGCGCATATATATATATATATATATATATATATATATATATATATATTTCTCCGCCGAAATCACTTTTAAACCCATTTCCACCTTTTTTTCCCTTCTCTTCCTCTTACTTTTTTTTCACGTTTTTTTACGTTTTTCTCCTTTTCGCCTCTTTTCTGGGCGTATTATTCTTCTTTTTCTTCTTTTTTTTCGTCTAATGCATACCCCATCAGTGCAGCAATGCTTATTCAATACCGCCAGCAGATGGAGACACTGGGGGATAATTTTCTAAGGATTTATACTGATTTTTCCTGTCTGAATTTGTCGCACAGAAAGTTGCAGGCCAAATATGTGTGACATTTCTGCGACTTTAGCTTCTAGAGCATTTTTACAACATTATACATAGGTGCTGAATACATAAAAAGCGACTGTTCAGCGACAGACAAGTCGCATCGGCTGAAAGTAGGCCAGAATGTCAGTCCATGTTGGAGCAGGTTTAGATACAGTCTAAAGCATAGATCTCAAAGTCTGTGCACAGAATTTAGCAAGGGCCTCGCACCTTCTGATGCATCAGGTAGGTGCACAATAGCATAGCCTAACCCTCTGTACTTTGGTCTATATTGATGCGGGACATAGACAGCCAGCTGATGACCAATCCATTAGTGCAATGGATGGCTGGAAGCATTTGTCTTTGCCTTTGCAATACCACAGAAGCAATGCATGGTCAATGTACAGCAATGACACACCTGTGTGAACAGCCAGGAGACCCCCCCCCCCCCCCCCCATGTTATGTTACATAGTTACATAGTTAGTACGGTCGAAAAAAGACATATGTCCATCACGTTCAACCAGGGAATTAAGGGGTAGGGGTGTGGCGCGATATTGGGGAAGGGATGAGATTTTATATTTCTTCATAAGCATTAATCTTATTTTGTCAATTAGGAACATTCAGCACCCACCCGCTATCAAGGCAGCTGCCTATCATGTCATGCCCTACCTGCACAGGTGTGCTGGCTACTCAAATGATCCAATTAAGGAGGCCATTTAGTCAGCAGCAGCAGAAGTCCTGTGCCTGGACGCTCCAACAGGGGCCAGACACAAGCAGAAGCAGAAGCAGCAGAAGCAGCAGCAGCACCACCTTTTGTTTTTTGGCTGCAGCAGCAGCAAGGCCCACAGGGCTGGCTAGCTGGCTAGCCAGCAAGCAGGTAGCAATGAAAGTAGGAATCTTTCTTTTTAACCCTGTAAGGGGGTGGTGCACTGTACCCGAAGATACTGCCATATCGGGTCAATGCATAGGGCGACGGAAGCAAGCTTCGAAATCGGCCCCCGTTCTCAAAAATCCATTTAATATATGGTCCCCAGATAGGGGACGTATCAGATATTAAACTGATAAGAACAGATACTACACTTGATCTTAGCCAAAAGGCCGAGAAGCGATAACCGTGAAAGGGGCGGGCCCAACAAGGTCCCCTTCATGGGCACTATCACTGCTTGCTGTCAGGGAGGCTGCCAGACAATTTTCCATGCACACTCTGGGCTGGGGGGCAGTCAACCACCAGTACACACAGCAGAACCTAAACCCATACCATTATTGCTAAGCAGCAAGACAGGGGCCCATTGCACTCCCACGGGGCCTTTTTAAATGCAATCCATAACCCGGATTTGCCAGGAACCCTTCTTACTCCTCCTACTTGCATGTGACACTGGGCTTAGGATCTGCATAGGAAACACACACACAAGCACACACCTACCTTTGTTGCCTGCAGATGCCTCCTTGGCTGTCCCCAAACGGTATCAAACCAACACCCACGGGAAGCTGTAAGCATAGAGGACATGCCTGCACCCCATTGGACTTACCTGTGTGGGTTAAATCCGGGTTATTTGACAACCTATGGCGGTGATGGTTCTGCTCAGGCAGAGCAGTGCTGATGCTCCTCATAAAGCTGTCGCTGCTGTGAAGGTTCTAGGTGACATCACAAATCCCTTTGGTTACATACACAACAAAGCTGGGTTGTTGTTGTTTACACTCTGCAAGGCCTGTGGAAGTGAGTGACATCATAGCACTGTAGTTCTGAGGGTTCAAGATGGATGCAACAATCTCCTGTTGCTTCTATGAAGGCCGTAATAGACGACATCACCAAACAGCTCCATAGTCACATACACAGCAAAGGAGAGATGTTGTTTACACCTAGTGATGTCAGTGGTATTGAGTGACATCACAGCACAGTGCTAAGGCTCCTGGGCCTGGACACAGCAGCGGCTGCAATATCTCAACGGAGAATACGTTTATATCTATGTGTGTGTGTGCGCATATATATATATATATATATATATATATATATATATATATATATTTCTCCGCCGAAATCACTTTTAAACCCATTTCCACCTTTTTTTCCCTTCTCTTCCTCTTACTTTTTTTTCACGTTTTTTTACGTTTTTCTCCTTTTCGCCTCTTTTCTGGGCGTATTATTCTTCTTTTTCTTCTTTTTTTTCGTCTAATGCATACCCCATCAGTGCAGCAATGCTTATTCAATACCGCCAGCAGATGGAGACACTGGGGGATAATTTTCTAAGGATTTATACTGATTTTTCCTGTCTGAATTTGTCGCACAGAAAGTTGCAGGCCAAATATGTGTGACATTTCTGCGACTTTAGCTTCTAGAGCATTTTTACAACATTATACATAGGTGCTGAATACATAAAAAGCGACTGTTCAGCGACAGACAAGTCGCATCGGCTGAAAGTAGGCCAGAATGTCAGTCCATGTTGGAGCAGGTTTAGATACAGTCTAAAGCATAGATCTCAAAGTCTGTGCACAGAATTTAGCAAGGGCCTCGCACCTTCTGATGCATCAGGTAGGTGCACAATAGCATAGCCTAACCCTCTGTACTTTGGTCTATATTGATGCGGGACATAGACAGCCAGCTGATGACCAATCCATTAGTGCAATGGATGGCTGGAAGCATTTGTCTTTGCCTTTGCAATACCACAGAAGCAATGCATGGTCAATGTACAGCAATGACACACCTGTGTGAACAGCCAGGAGACCCCCCCCCCCCCCCCCATGTTATGTTACATAGTTACATAGTTAGCACGGTCGAAAAAAGACATATGTCCATCACGTTCAACCAGGGAATTAAGGGGTAGGGGTGTGGCGCGATATTGGGGAAGGGATGAGATTTTATATTTCTTCATAAGCATTAATCTTATTTTGTCAATTAGGAACATTCAGCACCCACCCGCTATCAAGGCAGCTGCCTATCATGTCATGCCCTACCTGCACAGGTGTGCTGGCTACTCAAATGATCCAATTAAGGAGGCCATTTAGTCAGCAGCAGCAGAAGTCCTGTGCCTGGACGCTCCAACAGGGGCCAGACACAAGCAGAAGCAGAAGCAGCAGAAGCAGCAGCAGCACCACCTTTTGTTTTTTGGCTGCAGCAGCAGCAAGGCCCACAGGGCTGGCTAGCTGGCTAGCCAGCAAGCAGGTAGCAATGAAAGTAGGAATCTTTCTTTTTAACCCTGTAAGGGGGTGGTGCACTGTACCCGAAGATACTGCCATATCGGGTCAATGCATAGGGCGACGGAAGCAAGCTTCGAAATCGGCCCCCGTTCTCAAAAATCCATTTAATATATGGTCCCCAGATAGGGGACGTATCAGATATTAAACTGATAAGAACAGATACTACACTTGATCTTAGCCAAAAGGCCGAGAAGCGATAACCGTGAAAGGGGCGGGCCCAACAAGGTCCCCTTCATGGGCACTATCACTGCTTGCTGTCAGGGAGGCTGCCAGACAATTTTCCATGCACACTCTGGGCTGGGGGGCAGTCAACCACCAGTACACACAGCAGAACCTAAACCCATACCATTATTGCTAAGCAGCAAGACAGGGGCCCATTGCACTCCCACGGGGCCTTTTTAAATGCAATCCATAACCCGGATTTGCCAGGAACCCTTCTTACTCCTCCTACTTGCATGTGACACTGGGCTTAGGATCTGCATAGGAAACACACACACAAGCACACACCTACCTTTGTTGCCTGCAGATGCCTCCTTGGCTGTCCCCAAACGGTATCAAACCAACACCCACGGGAAGCTGTAAGCATAGAGGACATGCCTGCACCCCATTGGACTTACCTGTGTGGGTTAAATCCGGGTTATTTGACAACCTATGGCGGTGATGGTTCTGCTCAGGCAGAGCAGTGCTGATGCTCCTCATAAAGCTGTCGCTGCTGTGAAGGTTCTAGGTGACATCACAAATCCCTTTGGTTACATACACAACAAAGCTGGGTTGTTGTTGTTTACACTCTGCAAGGCCTGTGGAAGTGAGTGACATCATAGCACTGTAGTTCTGAGGGTTCAAGATGGATGCAACAATCTCCTGTTGCTTCTATGAAGGCCGTAATAGACGACATCACCAAACAGCTCCATAGTCACATACACAGCAAAGGAGAGATGTTGTTTACACCTAGTGATGTCAGTGGTATTGAGTGACATCACAGCACAGTGCTAAGGCTCCTGGGCCTGGACACAGCAGCGGCTGCAATATCTCAACGGAGAATACGTTTATATCTATGTGTGTGTGTGCGCATATATATATATATATATATATATATATATATATATATATATATATTTCTCCGCCGAAATCACTTTTAAACCCATTTCCACCTTTTTTTCCCTTCTCTTCCTCTTACTTTTTTTTCACGTTTTTTTACGTTTTTCTCCTTTTCGCCTCTTTTCTGGGCGTATTATTCTTCTTTTTCTTCTTTTTTTTCGTCTAATGCATACCCCATCAGTGCAGCAATGCTTATTCAATACCGCCAGCAGATGGAGACACTGGGGGATAATTTTCTAAGGATTTATACTGATTTTTCCTGTCTGAATTTGTCGCACAGAAAGTTGCAGGCCAAATATGTGTGACATTTCTGCGACTTTAGCTTCTAGAGCATTTTTACAACATTATACATAGGTGCTGAATACATAAAAAGCGACTGTTCAGCGACAGACAAGTCGCATCGGCTGAAAGTAGGCCAGAATGTCAGTCCATGTTGGAGCAGGTTTAGATACAGTCTAAAGCATAGATCTCAAAGTCTGTGCACAGAATTTAGCAAGGGCCTCGCACCTTCTGATGCATCAGGTAGGTGCACAATAGCATAGCCTAACCCTCTGTACTTTGGTCTATATTGATGCGGGACATAGACAGCCAGCTGATGACCAATCCATTAGTGCAATGGATGGCTGGAAGCATTTGTCTTTGCCTTTGCAATACCACAGAAGCAATGCATGGTCAATGTACAGCAATGACACACCTGTGTGAACAGCCAGGAGACCCCCCCCATGTTATGTTACATAGTTACATAGTTAGTACGGTCGAAAAAAGACATATGTCCATCACGTTCAACCAGGGAATTAAGGGGTAGGGGTGTGGCGCGATATTGGGGAAGGGATGAGATTTTATATTTCTTCATAAGCATTAATCTTATTTTGTCAATTAGGAACATTCAGCACCCACCCGCTATCAAGGCAGCTGCCTATCATGTCATGCCCTACCTGCACAGGTGTGCTGGCTACTCAAATGATCCAATTAAGGAGGCCATTTAGTCAGCAGCAGCAGAAGTCCTGTGCCTGGACGCTCCAACAGGGGCCAGACACAAGCAGAAGCAGAAGCAGCAGAAGCAGCAGCAGCACCACCTTTTGTTTTTTGGCTGCAGCAGCAGCAAGGCCCACAGGGCTGGCTAGCTAGCTAGCCAGCAAGCAGGTAGCAATGAAAGTAGGAATCTTTCTTTTTAACCCTGTAAGGGGGTGGTGCACTGTACCCGAAGATACTGCCATATCGGGTCAATGCATAGGGCGACGGAAGCAAGCTTCGAAATCGGCCCCCGTTCTCAAAAATCCATTTAATATATGGTCCCCAGATAGGGGACGTATCAGATATTAAACTGATAAGAACAGATACTACACTTGATCTTAGCCAAAAGGCCGAGAAGCGATAACCGTGAAAGGGGCGGGCCCAACAAGGTCCCCTTCATGGGCACTATCACTGCTTGCTGTCAGGGAGGCTGCCAGACAATTTTCCATGCACACTCTGGGCTGGGGGGCAGTCAACCACCAGTACACACAGCAGAACCTAAACCCATACCATTATTGCTAAGCAGCAAGACAGGGGCCCATTGCACTCCCACGGGGCCTTTTTAAATGCAATCCATAACCCGGATTTGCCAGGAACCCTTCTTACTCCTCCTACTTGCATGTGACACTGGGCTTAGGATCTGCATAGGAAACACACACACAAGCACACACCTACCTTTGTTGCCTGCAGATGCCTCCTTGGCTGTCCCCAAACGGTATCAAACCAACACCCACGGGAAGCTGTAAGCATAGAGGACATGCCTGCACCCCATTGGACTTACCTGTGTGGGTTAAATCCGGGTTATTTGGCAACCTATGGCGGTGATGGTTCTGCTCAGGCAGAGCAGTGCTGATGCTCCTCATAAAGCTGTCGCTGCTGTGAAGGTTCTAGGTGACATCACAAATCCCTTTGGTTACATACACAACAAAGCTGGGTTGTTGTTGTTTACACTCTGCAAGGCCTGTGGAAGTGAGTGACATCATAGCACTGTAGTTCTGAGGGTTCAAGATGGATGCAACAATCTCCTGTTGCTTCTATGAAGGCCGTAATAGACGACATCACCAAACAGCTCCATAGTCACATACACAGCAAAGGAGAGATGTTGTTTACACCTAGTGATGTCAGTGGTATTGAGTGACATCACAGCACAGTGCTAAGGCTCCTGGGCCTGGACACAGCAGCGGCTGCAATATCTCAACGGAGAATACGTTTATATCTATGTGTGTGTGTGCGCATATATATATATATATATATATATATATATTTCTCCGCCGAAATCACTTTTAAACCCATTTCCACCTTTTTTTCCCTTCTCTTCCTCTTACTTTTTTTTCACGTTTTTTTACGTTTTTCTCCTTTTCGCCTCTTTTCTGGGCGTATTATTCTTCTTTTTCTTCTTTTTTTTCGTCTAATGCATACCCCATCAGTGCAGCAATGCTTATTCAATACCGCCAGCAGATGGAGACACTGGGGGATAATTTTCTAAGGATTTATACTGATTTTTCCTGTCTGAATTTGTCGCACAGAAAGTTGCAGGCCAAATATGTGTGACATTTCTGCGACTTTAGCTTCTAGAGCATTTTTACAACATTATACATAGGTGCTGAATACATAAAAAGCGACTGTTCAGCGACAGACAAGTCGCATCGGCTGAAAGTAGGCCAGAATGTCAGTCCATGTTGGAGCAGGTTTAGATACAGTCTAAAGCATAGATCTCAAAGTCTGTGCACAGAATTTAGCAAGGGCCTCGCACCTTCTGATGCATCAGGTAGGTGCACAATAGCATAGCCTAACCCTCTGTACTTTGGTCTATATTGATGCGGGACATAGACAGCCAGCTGATGACCAATCCATTAGTGCAATGGATGGCTGGAAGCATTTGTCTTTGCCTTTGCAATACCACAGAAGCAATGCATGGTCAATGTACAGCAATGACACACCTGTGTGAACAGCCAGGAGACACCCCCCCCCCCCCCCCATGTTATGTTACATAGTTACATAGTTAGCACGGTCGAAAAAAGACATATGTCCATCACGTTCAACCAGGGAATTAAGGGGTAGGGGTGTGGCGCGATATTGGGGAAGGGATGAGATTTTATATTTCTTCATAAGCATTAATCTTATTTTGTCAATTAGGAACATTCAGCACCCACCCGCTATCAAGGCAGCTGCCTATCATGTCATGCCCTACCTGCACAGGTGTGCTGGCTACTCAAATGATCCAATTAAGGAGGCCATTTAGTCAGCAGCAGCAGAAGTCCTGTGCCTGGACGCTCCAACAGGGGCCAGACACAAGCAGAAGCAGAAGCAGCAGAAGCAGCAGCAGCACCACCTTTTGTTTTTTGGCTGCAGCAGCAGCAAGGCCCACAGGGCTGGCTAGCTGGCTAGCCAGCAAGCAGGTAGCAATGAAAGTAGGAATCTTTCTTTTTAACCCTGTAAGGGG
This sequence comes from Hyla sarda, assembly GCF_029499605.1. Classification (NCBI taxonomy): domain Eukaryota; kingdom Metazoa; phylum Chordata; class Amphibia; order Anura; family Hylidae; genus Hyla; species Hyla sarda. Next base: position 42,942 of record NW_026608793.1, on the reverse strand, counting down.
GTGGTGCACTGTACCCGAAGATACTGCCATATCGGGTCAATGCATAGGGCGACGGAAGCAAGCTTCGAAATCGGCCCCCGTTCTCAAAAATCCATTTAATATATGGTCCCCAGATAGGGGACGTATCAGATATTAAACTGATAAGAACAGATACTACACTTGATCTTAGCCAAAAGGCCGAGAAGCGATAACCGTGAAAGGGGCGGGCCCAACAAGGTCCCCTTCATGGGCACTATCACTGCTTGCTGTCAGGGAGGCTGCCAGACAATTTTCCATGCACACTCTGGGCTGGGGGGCAGTCAACCACCAGTACACACAGCAGAACCTAAACCCATACCATTATTGCTAAGCAGCAAGACAGGGGCCCATTGCACTCCCACGGGGCCTTTTTAAATGCAATCCATAACCCGGATTTGCCAGGAACCCTTCTTACTCCTCCTACTTGCATGTGACACTGGGCTTAGGATCTGCATAGGAAACACACACACAAGCACACACCTACCTTTGTTGCCTGCAGATGCCTCCTTGGCTGTCCCCAAACGGTATCAAACCAACACCCACGGGAAGCTGTAAGCATAGAGGACATGCCTGCACCCCATTGGACTTACCTGTGTGGGTTAAATCCGGGTTATTTGACAACCTATGGCGGTGATGGTTCTGCTCAGGCAGAGCAGTGCTGATGCTCCTCATAAAGCTGTCGCTGCTGTGAAGGTTCTAGGTGACATCACAAATCCCTTTGGTTACATACACAACAAAGCTGGGTTGTTGTTGTTTACACTCTGCAAGGCCTGTGGAAGTGAGTGACATCATAGCACTGTAGTTCTGAGGGTTCAAGATGGATGCAACAATCTCCTGTTGCTTCTATGAAGGCCGTAATAGACGACATCACCAAACAGCTCCATAGTCACATACACAGCAAAGGAGAGATGTTGTTTACACCTAGTGATGTCAGTGGTATTGAGTGACATCACAGCACAGTGCTAAGGCTCCTGGGCCTGGACACAGCAGCGGCTGCAATATCTCAACGGAGAATACGTTTATATCTATGTGTGTGTGTGCGCATATATATATATATATATATATATATATATATATATATATATATATTTCTCCGCCGAAATCACTTTTAAACCCATTTCCACCTTTTTTTCCCTTCTCTTCCTCTTACTTTTTTTTCACGTTTTTTTACGTTTTTCTCCTTTTCGCCTCTTTTCTGGGCGTATTATTCTTCTTTTTCTTCTTTTTTTTCGTCTAATGCATACCCCATCAGTGCAGCAATGCTTATTCAATACCGCCAGCAGATGGAGACACTGGGGGATAATTTTCTAAGGATTTATACTGATTTTTCCTGTCTGAATTTGTCGCACAGAAAGTTGCAGGCCAAATATGTGTGACATTTCTGCGACTTTAGCTTCTAGAGCATTTTTACAACATTATACATAGGTGCTGAATACATAAAAAGCGACTGTTCAGCGACAGACAAGTCGCATCGGCTGAAAGTAGGCCAGAATGTCAGTCCATGTTGGAGCAGGTTTAGATACAGTCTAAAGCATAGATCTCAAAGTCTGTGCACAGAATTTAGCAAGGGCCTCGCACCTTCTGATGCATCAGGTAGGTGCACAATAGCATAGCCTAACCCTCTGTACTTTGGTCTATATTGATGCGGGACATAGACAGCCAGCTGATGACCAATCCATTAGTGCAATGGATGGCTGGAAGCATTTGTCTTTGCCTTTGCAATACCACAGAAGCAATGCATGGTCAATGTACAGCAATGACACACCTGTGTGAACAGCCAGGAGACCCCCCCCATGTTATGTTACATAGTTACATAGTTAGTACGGTCGAAAAAAGACATATGTCCATCACGTTCAACCAGGGAATTAAGGGGTAGGGGTGTGGCGCGATATTGGGGAAGGGATGAGATTTTATATTTCTTCATAAGCATTAATCTTATTTTGTCAATTAGGAACATTCAGCACCCACCCGCTATCAAGGCAGCTGCCTATCATGTCATGCCCTACCTGCACAGGTGTGCTGGCTACTCAAATGATCCAATTAAGGAGGCCATTTAGTCAGCAGCAGCAGAAGTCCTGTGCCTGGACGCTCCAACAGGGGCCAGACACAAGCAGAAGCAGAAGCAGCAGAAGCAGCAGCAGCACCACCTTTTGTTTTTTGGCTGCAGCAGCAGCAAGGCCCACAGGGCTGGCTAGCTAGCTAGCCAGCAAGCAGGTAGCAATGAAAGTAGGAATCTTTCTTTTTAACCCTGTAAGGGGGTGGTGCACTGTACCCGAAGATACTGCCATATCGGGTCAATGCATAGGGCGACGGAAGCAAGCTTCGAAATCGGCCCCCGTTCTCAAAAATCCATTTAATATATGGTCCCCAGATAGGGGACGTATCAGATATTAAACTGATAAGAACAGATACTACACTTGATCTTAGCCAAAAGGCCGAGAAGCGATAACCGTGAAAGGGGCGGGCCCAACAAGGTCCCCTTCATGGGCACTATCACTGCTTGCTGTCAGGGAGGCTGCCAGACAATTTTCCATGCACACTCTGGGCTGGGGGGCAGTCAACCACCAGTACACACAGCAGAACCTAAACCCATACCATTATTGCTAAGCAGCAAGACAGGGGCCCATTGCACTCCCACGGGGCCTTTTTAAATGCAATCCATAACCCGGATTTGCCAGGAACCCTTCTTACTCCTCCTACTTGCATGTGACACTGGGCTTAGGATCTGCATAGGAAACACACACACAAGCACACACCTACCTTTGTTGCCTGCAGATGCCTCCTTGGCTGTCCCCAAACGGTATCAAACCAACACCCACGGGAAGCTGTAAGCATAGAGGACATGCCTGCACCCCATTGGACTTACCTGTGTGGGTTAAATCCGGGTTATTTGGCAACCTATGGCGGTGATGGTTCTGCTCAGGCAGAGCAGTGCTGATGCTCCTCATAAAGCTGTCGCTGCTGTGAAGGTTCTAGGTGACATCACAAATCCCTTTGGTTACATACACAACAAAGCTGGGTTGTTGTTGTTTACACTCTGCAAGGCCTGTGGAAGTGAGTGACATCATAGCACTGTAGTTCTGAGGGTTCAAGATGGATGCAACAATCTCCTGTTGCTTCTATGAAGGCCGTAATAGACGACATCACCAAACAGCTCCATAGTCACATACACAGCAAAGGAGAGATGTTGTTTACACCTAGTGATGTCAGTGGTATTGAGTGACATCACAGCACAGTGCTAAGGCTCCTGGGCCTGGACACAGCAGCGGCTGCAATATCTCAACGGAGAATACGTTTATATCTATGTGTGTGTGTGCGCATATATATATATATATATATATATATATATTTCTCCGCCGAAATCACTTTTAAACCCATTTCCACCTTTTTTTCCCTTCTCTTCCTCTTACTTTTTTTTCACGTTTTTTTACGTTTTTCTCCTTTTCGCCTCTTTTCTGGGCGTATTATTCTTCTTTTTCTTCTTTTTTTTCGTCTAATGCATACCCCATCAGTGCAGCAATGCTTATTCAATACCGCCAGCAGATGGAGACACTGGGGGATAATTTTCTAAGGATTTATACTGATTTTTCCTGTCTGAATTTGTCGCACAGAAAGTTGCAGGCCAAATATGTGTGACATTTCTGCGACTTTAGCTTCTAGAGCATTTTTACAACATTATACATAGGTGCTGAATACATAAAAAGCGACTGTTCAGCGACAGACAAGTCGCATCGGCTGAAAGTAGGCCAGAATGTCAGTCCATGTTGGAGCAGGTTTAGATACAGTCTAAAGCATAGATCTCAAAGTCTGTGCACAGAATTTAGCAAGGGCCTCGCACCTTCTGATGCATCAGGTAGGTGCACAATAGCATAGCCTAACCCTCTGTACTTTGGTCTATATTGATGCGGGACATAGACAGCCAGCTGATGACCAATCCATTAGTGCAATGGATGGCTGGAAGCATTTGTCTTTGCCTTTGCAATACCACAGAAGCAATGCATGGTCAATGTACAGCAATGACACACCTGTGTGAACAGCCAGGAGACCCCCCCCCCCCCCCCCCATGTTATGTTACATAGTTACATAGTTAGTACGGTCGAAAAAAGACATATGTCCATCACGTTCAACCAGGGAATTAAGGGGTAGGGGTGTGGCGCGATATTGGGGAAGGGATGAGATTTTATATTTCTTCATAAGCATTAATCTTATTTTGTCAATTAGGAACATTCAGCACCCACCCGCTATCAAGGCAGCTGCCTATCATGTCATGCCCTACCTGCACAGGTGTGCTGGCTACTCAAATGATCCAATTAAGGAGGCCATTTAGTCAGCAGCAGCAGAAGTCCTGTGCCTGGACGCTCCAACAGGGGCCAGACACAAGCAGAAGCAGAAGCAGCAGAAGCAGCAGCAGCACCACCTTTTGTTTTTTGGCTGCAGCAGCAGCAAGGCCCACAGGGCTGGCTAGCTGGCTAGCCAGCAAGCAGGTAGCAATGAAAGTAGGAATCTTTCTTTTTAACCCTGTAAGGGGGTGGTGCACTGTACCCGAAGATACTGCCATATCGGGTCAATGCATAGGGCGACGGAAGCAAGCTTCGAAATCGGCCCCCGTTCTCAAAAATCCATTTAATATATGGTCCCCAGATAGGGGACGTATCAGATATTAAACTGATAAGAACAGATACTACACTTGATCTTAGCCAAAAGGCCGAGAAGCGATAACCGTGAAAGGGGCGGGCCCAACAAGGTCCCCTTCATGGGCACTATCACTGCTTGCTGTCAGGGAGGCTGCCAGACAATTTTCCATGCACACTCTGGGCTGGGGGGCAGTCAACCACCAGTACACACAGCAGAACCTAAACCCATACCATTATTGCTAAGCAGCAAGACAGGGGCCCATTGCACTCCCACGGGGCCTTTTTAAATGCAATCCATAACCCGGATTTGCCAGGAACCCTTCTTACTCCTCCTACTTGCATGTGACACTGGGCTTAGGATCTGCATAGGAAACACACACACAAGCACACACCTACCTTTGTTGCCTGCAGATGCCTCCTTGGCTGTCCCCAAACGGTATCAAACCAACACCCACGGGAAGCTGTAAGCATAGAGGACATGCCTGCACCCCATTGGACTTACCTGTGTGGGTTAAATCCGGGTTATTTGACAACCTATGGCGGTGATGGTTCTGCTCAGGCAGAGCAGTGCTGATGCTCCTCATAAAGCTGTCGCTGCTGTGAAGGTTCTAGGTGACATCACAAATCCCTTTGGTTACATACACAACAAAGCTGGGTTGTTGTTGTTTACACTCTGCAAGGCCTGTGGAAGTGAGTGACATCATAGCACTGTAGTTCTGAGGGTTCAAGATGGATGCAACAATCTCCTGTTGCTTCTATGAAGGCCGTAATAGACGACATCACCAAACAGCTCCATAGTCACATACACAGCAAAGGAGAGATGTTGTTTACACCTAGTGATGTCAGTGGTATTGAGTGACATCACAGCACAGTGCTAAGGCTCCTGGGCCTGGACACAGCAGCGGCTGCAATATCTCAACGGAGAATACGTTTATATCTATGTGTGTGTGTGCGCATATATATATATATATATATATATATATATATATATATATTTCTCCGCCGAAATCACTTTTAAACCCATTTCCACCTTTTTTTCCCTTCTCTTCCTCTTACTTTTTTTTCACGTTTTTTTACGTTTTTCTCCTTTTCGCCTCTTTTCTGGGCGTATTATTCTTCTTTTTCTTCTTTTTTTTCGTCTAATGCATACCCCATCAGTGCAGCAATGCTTATTCAATACCGCCAGCAGATGGAGACACTGGGGGATAATTTTCTAAGGATTTTATACAGATTTTTCCTGTCTGAATTTGTCGCACAGAAAGTTGCAGGCCAAATATGTGTGACATTTCTGCGACTTTAGCTTCTAGAGCATTTTTACAACATTATACATAGGTGCTGAATACATAAAAAGCGACTGTTCAGCGACAGACAAGTCGCATCGGCTGAAAGTAGGCCAGAATGTCAGTCCATGTTGGAGCAGGTTTAGATACAGTCTAAAGCATAGATCTCAAAGTCTGTGCACAGAATTTAGCAAGGGCCTCGCACCTTCTGATGCATCAGGTAGGTGCACAATAGCATAGCCTAACCCTCTGTACTTTGGTCTATATTGATGCGGGGGTCTATATTGATGCGGGACATAGACAGCCAGCTGATGACCAATCCATTAGTGCAATGGATGGCTGGAAGCATTTGTCTTTGCCTTTGCAATACCACAGAAGCAATGCATGGTCAATGTACAGCAATGACACACCTGTGTGAACAGCCAGGAGACCCCCCCCCCCCATGTTATGTTACATAGTTACATAGTTAGTACGGTCGAAAAAAGACATATGTCCATCACGTTCAACCAGGGAATTAAGGGGTAGGGGTGTGGCGCGATATTGGGGAAGGGATGAGATTTTATATTTCTTCATAAGCATTAATCTTATTTTGTCAATTAGGAACATTCAGCACCCACCCGCTATCAAGGCAGCTGCCTATCATGTCATGCCCTACCTGCACAGGTGTGCTGGCTACTCAAATGATCCAATTAAGGAGGCCATTTAGTCAGCAGCAGCAGAAGTCCTGTGCCTGGACGCTCCAACAGGGGCCAGACACAAGCAGAAGCAGAAGCAGCAGAAGCAGCAGCAGCACCACCTTTTGTTTTTTGGCTGCAGCAGCAGCAAGGCCCACAGGGCTGGCTAGCTGGCTAGCCAGCAAGCAGGTAGCAATGAAAGTAGGAATCTTTCTTTTTAACCCTGTAAGGGGGTGGTGCACTGTACCCGAAGATACTGCCATATCGGGTCAATGCATAGGGCGACGGAAGCAAGCTTCGAAATCGGCCCCCGTTCTCAAAAATCCATTTAATATATGGTCCCCAGATAGGGGACGTATCAGATATTAAACTGATAAGAACAGATACTACACTTGATCTTAGCCAAAAGGCCGAGAAGCGATAACCGTGAAAGGGGCGGGCCCAACAAGGTCCCCTTCATGGGCACTATCACTGCTTGCTGTCAGGGAGGCTGCCAGACAATTTTCCATGCACACTCTGGGCTGGGGGGCAGTCAACCACCAGTACACACAGCAGAACCTAAACCCATACCATTATTGCTAAGCAGCAAGACAGGGGCCCATTGCACTCCCACGGGGCCTTTTTAAATGCAATCCATAACCCGGATTTGCCAGGAACCCTTCTTACTCCTCCTACTTGCATGTGACACTGGGCTTAGGATCTGCATAGGAAACACACACACAAGCACACACCTACCTTTGTTGCCTGCAGATGCCTCCTTGGCTGTCCCCAAACGGTATCAAACCAACACCCACGGGAAGCTGTAAGCATAGAGGACATGCCTGCACCCCATTGGACTTACCTGTGTGGGTTAAATCCGGGTTATTTGACAACCTATGGCGGTGATGGTTCTGCTCAGGCAGAGCAGTGCTGATGCTCCTCATAAAGCTGTCGCTGCTGTGAAGGTTCTAGGTGACATCACAAATCCCTTTGGTTACATACACAACAAAGCTGGGTTGTTGTTGTTTACACTCTGCAAGGCCTGTGGAAGTGAGTGACATCATAGCACTGTAGTTCTGAGGGTTCAAGATGGATGCAACAATCTCCTGTTGCTTCTATGAAGGCCGTAATAGACGACATCACCAAACAGCTCCATAGTCACATACACAGCAAAGGAGAGATGTTGTTTACACCTAGTGATGTCAGTGGTATTGAGTGACATCACAGCACAGTGCTAAGGCTCCTGGGCCTGGACACAGCAGCGGCTGCAATATCTCAACGGAGAATACGTTTATATCTATGTGTGTGTGTGCGCATATATATATATATATATATATATATATATATATATATATATATATATTTCTCCGCCGAAATCACTTTTAAACCCATTTCCACCTTTTTTTCCCTTCTCTTCCTCTTACTTTTTTTTCACGTTTTTTTACGTTTTTCTCCTTTTCGCCTCTTTTCTGGGCGTATTATTCTTCTTTTTCTTCTTTTTTTTCGTCTAATGCATACCCCATCAGTGCAGCAATGCTTATTCAATACCGCCAGCAGATGGAGACACTGGGGGATAATTTTCTAAGGATTTATACTGATTTTTCCTGTCTGAATTTGTCGCACAGAAAGTTGCAGGCCAAATATGTGTGACATTTCTGCGACTTTAGCTTCTAGAGCATTTTTACAACATTATACATAGGTGCTGAATACATAAAAAGCGACTGTTCAGCGACAGACAAGTCGCATCGGCTGAAAGTAGGCCAGAATGTCAGTCCATGTTGGAGCAGGTTTAGATACAGTCTAAAGCATAGATCTCAAAGTCTGTGCACAGAATTTAGCAAGGGCCTCGCACCTTCTGATGCATCAGGTAGGTGCACAATAGCATAGCCTAACCCTCTGTACTTTGGTCTATATTGATGCGGGACATAGACAGCCAGCTGATGACCAATCCATTAGTGCAATGGATGGCTGGAAGCATTTGTCTTTGCCTTTGCAATACCACAGAAGCAATGCATGGTCAATGTACAGCAATGACACACCTGTGTGAACAGCCAGGAGACCCCCCCCCCCCCCCATGTTATGTTACATAGTTACATAGTTAGTACGGTCGAAAAAAGACATATGTCCATCACGTTCAACCAGGGAATTAAGGGGTAGGGGTGTGGCGCGATATTGGGGAAGGGATGAGATTTTATATTTCTTCATAAGCATTAATCTTATTTTGTCAATTAGGAACATTCAGCACCCACCCGCTATCAAGGCAGCTGCCTATCATGTCATGCCCTACCTGCACAGGTGTGCTGGCTACTCAAATGATCCAATTAAGGAGGCCATTTAGTCAGCAGCAGCAGAAGTCCTGTGCCTGGACGCTCCAACAGGGGCCAGACACAAGCAGAAGCAGAAGCAGCAGAAGCAGCAGCAGCACCACCTTTTGTTTTTTGGCTGCAGCAGCAGCAAGGCCCACAGGGCTGGCTAGCTGGCTAGCCAGCAAGCAGGTAGCAATGAAAGTAGGAATCTTTCTTTTTAACCCTGTAAGGGGGTGGTGCACTGTACCCGAAGATACTGCCATATCGGGTCAATGCATAGGGCGACGGAAGCAAGCTTCGAAATCGGCCCCCGTTCTCAAAAATCCATTTAATATATGGTCCCCAGATAGGGGACGTATCAGATATTAAACTGATAAGAACAGATACTACACTTGATCTTAGCCAAAAGGCCGAGAAGCGATAACCGTGAAAGGGGCGGGCCCAACAAGGTCCCCTTCATGGGCACTATCACTGCTTGCTGTCAGGGAGGCTGCCAGACAATTTTCCATGCACACTCTGGGCTGGGGGGCAGTCAACCACCAGTACACACAGCAGAACCTAAACCCATACCATTATTGCTAAGCAGCAAGACAGGGGCCCATTGCACTCCCACGGGGCCTTTTTAAATGCAATCCATAACCCGGATTTGCCAGGAACCCTTCTTACTCCTCCTACTTGCATGTGACACTGGGCTTAGGATCTGCATAGGAAACACACACACAAGCACACACCTACCTTTGTTGCCTGCAGATGCCTCCTTGGCTGTCCCCAAACGGTATCAAACCAACACCCACGGGAAGCTGTAAGCATAGAGGACATGCCTGCACCCCATTGGACTTACCTGTGTGGGTTAAATCCGGGTTATTTGACAACCTATGGCGGTGATGGTTCTGCTCAGGCAGAGCAGTGCTGATGCTCCTCATAAAGCTGTCGCTGCTGTGAAGGTTCTAGGTGACATCACAAATCCCTTTGGTTACATACACAACAAAGCTGGGTTGTTGTTGTTTACACTCTGCAAGGCCTGTGGAAGTGAGTGACATCATAGCACTGTAGTTCTGAGGGTTCAAGATGGATGCAACAATCTCCTGTTGCTTCTATGAAGGCCGTAATAGACGACATCACCAAACAGCTCCATAGTCACATACACAGCAAAGGAGAGATGTTGTTTACACCTAGTGATGTCAGTGGTATTGAGTGACATCACAGCACAGTGCTAAGGCTCCTGGGCCTGGACACAGCAGCGGCTGCAATATCTCAACGGAGAATACGTTTATATCTATGTGTGTGTGTGCGCATATATATATATATATATATATATATATATATATATATATATATATTCTCCGCCGAAATCACTTTTAAACCCATTTCCACCTTTTTTTCCCTTCTCTTCCTCTTACTTTTTTTTCACGTTTTTTTACGTTTTTCTCCTTTTCGCCTCTTTTCTGGGCGTATTATTCTTCTTTTTCTTCTTTTTTTTCGTCTAATGCATACCCCATCAGTGCAGCAATGCTTATTCAATACCGCCAGCAGATGGAGACACTGGGGGATAATTTTCTAAGGATTTATACTGATTTTTCCTGTCTGAATTTGTCGCACAGAAAGTTGCAGGCCAAATATGTGTGACATTTCTGCGACTTTAGCTTCTAGAGCATTTTTACAACATTATACATAGGTGCTGAATACATAAAAAGCGACTGTTCAGCGACAGACAAGTCGCATCGGCTGAAAGTAGGCCAGAATGTCAGTCCATGTTGGAGCAGGTTTAGATACAGTCTAAAGCATAGATCTCAAAGTCTGTGCACAGAATTTAGCAAGGGCCTCGCACCTTCTGATGCATCAGGTAGGTGCACAATAGCATAGCCTAACCCTCTGTACTTTGGTCTATATTGATGCGGGACATAGACAGCCAGCTGATGACCAATCCATTAGTGCAATGGATGGCTGGAAGCATTTGTCTTTGCCTTTGCAATACCACAGAAGCAATGCATGGTCAATGTACAGCAATGACACACCTGTGTGAACAGCCAGGAGACCCCCCCCCCCCCATGTTATGTTACATAGTTACATAGTTAGTACGGTCGAAAAAAGACATATGTCCATCACGTTCAACCAGGGAATTAAGGGGTAGGGGTGTGGCGCGATATTGGGGAAGGGATGAGATTTTATATTTCTTCATAAGCATTAATCTTATTTTGTCAATTAGGAACATTCAGCACCCACCCGCTATCAAGGCAGCTGCCTATCATGTCATGCCCTACCTGCACAGGTGTGCTGGCTACTCAAATGATCCAATTAAGGAGGCCATTTAGTCAGCAGCAGCAGAAGTCCTGTGCCTGGACGCTCCAACAGGGGCCAGACACAAGCAGAAGCAGAAGCAGCAGAAGCAGCAGCAGCACCACCTTTTGTTTTTTGGCTGCAGCAGCAGCAAGGCCCACAGGGCTGGCTAGCTGGCTAGCCAGCAAGCAGGTAGCAATGAAAGTAGGAATCTTTCTTTTTAACCCTGTAAGGGGGTGGTGCACTGTACCCGAAGATACTGCCATATCGGGTCAATGCATAGGGCGACGGAAGCAAGCTTCGAAATCGGCCCCCGTTCTCAAAAATCCATTTAATATATGGTCCCCAGATAGGGGACGTATCAGATATTAAACTGATAAGAACAGATACTACACTTGATCTTAGCCAAAAGGCCGAGAAGCGATAACCGTGAAAGGGGCGGGCCCAACAAGGTCCCCTTCATGGGCACTATCACTGCTTGCTGTCAGGGAGGCTGCCAGACAATTTTCCATGCACACTCTGGGCTGGGGGGCAGTCAACCACCAGTACACACAGCAGAACCTAAACCCATACCATTATTGCTAAGCAGCAAGACAGGGGCCCATTGCACTCCCACGGGGCCTTTTTAAATGCAATCCATAACCCGGATTTGCCAGGAACCCTTCTTACTCCTCCTACTTGCATGTGACACTGGGCTTAGGATCTGCATAGGAAACACACACACAAGCACACACCTACCTTTGTTGCCTGCAGATGCCTCCTTGGCTGTCCCCAAACGGTATCAAACCAACACCCACGGGAAGCTGTAAGCATAGAGGACATGCCTGCACCCCATTGGACTTACCTGTGTGGGTTAAATCCGGGTTATTTGACAACCTATGGCGGTGATGGTTCTGCTCAGGCAGAGCAGTGCTGATGCTCCTCATAAAGCTGTCGCTGCTGTGAAGGTTCTAGGTGACATCACAAATCCCTTTGGTTACATACACAACAAAGCTGGGTTGTTGTTGTTTACACTCTGCAAGGCCTGTGGAAGTGAGTGACATCATAGCACTGTAGTTCTGAGGGTTCAAGATGGATGCAACAATCTCCTGTTGCTTCTATGAAGGCCGTAATAGACGACATCACCAAACAGCTCCATAGTCACATACACAGCAAAGGAGAGATGTTGTTTACACCTAGTGATGTCAGTGGTATTGAGTGACATCACAGCACAGTGCTAAGGCTCCTGGGCCTGGACACAGCAGCGGCTGCAATATCTCAACGGAGAATACGTTTATATCTATGTGTGTGTGTGCGCATATATATATATATATATATATATATATATATATATATATATATATTCTCCGCCGAAATCACTTTTAAACCCATTTCCACCTTTTTTTCCCTTCTCTTCCTCTTACTTTTTTTTCACGTTTTTTTACGTTTTTCTCCTTTTCGCCTCTTTTCTGGGCGTATTATTCTTCTTTTTCTTCTTTTTTTTCGTCTAATGCATACCCCATCAGTGCAGCAATGCTTATTCAATACCGCCAGCAGATGGAGACACTGGGGGATAATTTTCTAAGGATTTATTTTATACTGATTTTTCCTGTCTGAATTTGTCGCACAGAAAGTTGCAGGCCAAATATGTGTGACATTTCTGCGACTTTAGCTTCTAGAGCATTTTTACAACATTATACATAGGTGCTGAATACATAAAAAGCGACTGTTCAGCGACAGACAAGTCGCATCGGCTGAAAGTAGGCCAGAATGTCAGTCCATGTTGGAGCAGGTTTAGATACAGTCTAAAGCATAGATCTCAAAGTCTGTGCACAGAATTTAGCAAGGGCCTCGCACCTTCTGATGCATCAGGTAGGTGCACAATAGCATAGCCTAACCCTCTGTACTTTGGTCTATATTGATGCGGGACATAGACAGCCAGCTGATGACCAATCCATTAGTGCAATGGATGGCTGGAAGCATTTGTCTTTGCCTTTGCAATACCACAGAAGCAATGCATGGTCAATGTACAGCAATGACACACCTGTGTGAACAGCCAGGAGACCCCCCCCCCCCCCCCATGTTATGTTACATAGTTACATAGTTAGTACGGTCGAAAAAAGACATATGTCCATCACGTTCAACCAGGGAATTAAGGGGTAGGGGTGTGGCGCGATATTGGGGAAGGGATGAGATTTTATATTTCTTCATAAGCATTAATCTTATTTTGTCAATTAGGAACATTCAGCACCCACCCGCTATCAAGGCAGCTGCCTATCATGTCATGCCCTACCTGCACAGGTGTGCTGGCTACTCAAATGATCCAATTAAGGAGGCCATTTAGTCAGCAGCAGCAGAAGTCCTGTGCCTGGACGCTCCAACAGGGGCCAGACACAAGCAGAAGCAGAAGCAGCAGAAGCAGCAGCAGCACCACCTTTTGTTTTTTGGCTGCAGCAGCAGCAAGGCCCACAGGGCTGGCTAGCTGGCTAGCCAGCAAGCAGGTAGCAATGAAAGTAGGAATCTTTCTTTTTAACCCTGTAAGGGGGTGGTGCACTGTACCCGAAGATACTGCCATATCGGGTCAATGCATAGGGCGACGGAAGCAAGCTTCGAAATCGGCCCCCGTTCTCAAAAATCCATTTAATATATGGTCCCCAGATAGGGGACGTATCAGATATTAAACTGATAAGAACAGATACTACACTTGATCTTAGCCAAAAGGCCGAGAAGCGATAACCGTGAAAGGGGCGGGCCCAACAAGGTCCCCTTCATGGGCACTATCACTGCTTGCTGTCAGGGAGGCTGCCAGACAATTTTCCATGCACACTCTGGGCTGGGGGGCAGTCAACCACCAGTACACACAGCAGAACCTAAACCCATACCATTATTGCTAAGCAGCAAGACAGGGGCCCATTGCACTCCCACGGGGCCTTTTTAAATGCAATCCATAACCCGGATTTGCCAGGAACCCTTCTTACTCCTCCTACTTGCATGTGACACTGGGCTTAGGATCTGCATAGGAAACACACACACAAGCACACACCTACCTTTGTTGCCTGCAGATGCCTCCTTGGCTGTCCCCAAACGGTATCAAACCAACACCCACGGGAAGCTGTAAGCATAGAGGACATGCCTGCACCCCATTGGACTTACCTGTGTGGGTTAAATCCGGGTTATTTGACAACCTATGGCGGTGATGGTTCTGCTCAGGCAGAGCAGTGCTGATGCTCCTCATAAAGCTGTCGCTGCTGTGAAGGTTCTAGGTGACATCACAAATCCCTTTGGTTACATACACAACAAAGCTGGGTTGTTGTTGTTTACACTCTGCAAGGCCTGTGGAAGTGAGTGACATCATAGCACTGTAGTTCTGAGGGTTCAAGATGGATGCAACAATCTCCTGTTGCTTCTATGAAGGCCGTAATAGACGACATCACCAAACAGCTCCATAGTCACATACACAGCAAAGGAGAGATGTTGTTTACACCTAGTGATGTCAGTGGTATTGAGTGACATCACAGCACAGTGCTAAGGCTCCTGGGCCTGGACACAGCAGCGGCTGCAATATCTCAACGGAGAATACGTTTATATCTATGTGTGTGTGTGCGCATATATATATATATATATATATATATATATATATATATATATATTTCTCCGCCGAAATCACTTTTAAACCCATTTCCACCTTTTTTTCCCTTCTCTTCCTCTTACTTTTTTTTCACGTTTTTTTACGTTTTTCTCCTTTTCGCCTCTTTTCTGGGCGTATTATTCTTCTTTTTCTTCTTTTTTTTCGTCTAATGCATACCCCATCAGTGCAGCAATGCTTATTCAATACCGCCAGCAGATGGAGACACTGGGGGATAATTTTCTAAGGATTTATACTGATTTTTCCTGTCTGAATTTGTCGCACAGAAAGTTGCAGGCCAAATATGTGTGACATTTCTGCGACTTTAGCTTCTAGAGCATTTTTACAACATTATACATAGGTGCTGAATACATAAAAAGCGACTGTTCAGCGACAGACAAGTCGCATCGGCTGAAAGTAGGCCAGAATGTCAGTCCATGTTGGAGCAGGTTTAGATACAGTCTAAAGCATAGATCTCAAAGTCTGTGCACAGAATTTAGCAAGGGCCTCGCACCTTCTGATGCATCAGGTAGGTGCACAATAGCATAGCCTAACCCTCTGTACTTTGGTCTATATTGATGCGGGACATAGACAGCCAGCTGATGACCAATCCATTAGTGCAATGGATGGCTGGAAGCATTTGTCTTTGCCTTTGCAATACCACAGAAGCAATGCATGGTCAATGTACAGCAATGACACACCTGTGTGAACAGCCAGGAGACCCCCCCCCCCCCATGTTATGTTACATAGTTACATAGTTAGTACGGTCGAAAAAAGACATATGTCCATCACGTTCAACCAGGGAATTAAGGGGTAGGGGTGTGGCGCGATATTGGGGAAGGGATGAGATTTTATATTTCTTCATAAGCATTAATCTTATTTTGTCAATTAGGAACATTCAGCACCCACCCGCTATCAAGGCAGCTGCCTATCATGTCATGCCCTACCTGCACAGGTGTGCTGGCTACTCAAATGATCCAATTAAGGAGGCCATTTAGTCAGCAGCAGCAGAAGTCCTGTGCCTGGACGCTCCAACAGGGGCCAGACACAAGCAGAAGCAGCAGAAGCAGCAGCAGCAGCACCACCTTTTGTTTTTTGGCTGCAGCAGCAGCAAGGCCCACAGGGCTGGCTAGCTGGCTAGCCAGCAAGCAGGTAGCAATGAAAGTAGGAATCTTTCTTTTTAACCCTGTAAGGGGGTGGTGCACTGTACCCGAAGATACTGCCATATCGGGTCAATGCATAGGGCGACGGAAGCAAGCTTCGAAATCGGCCCCCGTTCTCAAAAATCCATTTAATATATGGTCCCCAGATAGGGGACGTATCAGATATTAAACTGATAAGAACAGATACTACACTTGATCTTAGCCAAAAGGCCGAGAAGCGATAACCGTGAAAGGGGCGGGCCCAACAAGGTCCCCTTCATGGGCACTATCACTGCTTGCTGTCAGGGAGGCTGCCAGACAATTTTCCATGCACACTCTGGGCTGGGGGGCAGTCAACCACCAGTACACACAGCAGAACCTAAACCCATACCATTATTGCTAAGCAGCAAGACAGGGGCCCATTGCACTCCCACGGGGCCTTTTTAAATGCAATCCATAACCCGGATTTGCCAGGAACCCTTCTTACTCCTCCTACTTGCATGTGACACTGGGCTTAGGATCTGCATAGGAAACACACACACAAGCACACACCTACCTTTGTTGCCTGCAGATGCCTCCTTGGCTGTCCCCAAACGGTATCAAACCAACACCCACGGGAAGCTGTAAGCATAGAGGACATGCCTGCACCCCATTGGACTTACCTGTGTGGGTTAAATCCGGGTTATTTGACAACCTATGGCGGTGATGGTTCTGCTCAGGCAGAGCAGTGCTGATGCTCCTCATAAAGCTGTCGCTGCTGTGAAGGTTCTAGGTGACATCACAAATCCCTTTGGTTACATACACAACAAAGCTGGGTTGTTGTTGTTTACACTCTGCAAGGCCTGTGGAAGTGAGTGACATCATAGCACTGTAGTTCTGAGGGTTCAAGATGGATGCAACAATCTCCTGTTGCTTCTATGAAGGCCGTAATAGACGACATCACCAAACAGCTCCATAGTCACATACACAGCAAAGGAGAGATGTTGTTTACACCTAGTGATGTCAGTGGTATTGAGTGACATCACAGCACAGTGCTAAGGCTCCTGGGCCTGGACACAGCAGCGGCTGCAATATCTCAACGGAGAATACGTTTATATCTATGTGTGTGTGTGCGCATATATATATATATATATATATATATATATTTCTCCGCCGAAATCACTTTTAAACCCATTTCCACCTTTTTTTCCCTTCTCTTCCTCTTACTTTTTTTTCACGTTTTTTTACGTTTTTCTCCTTTTCGCCTCTTTTCTGGGCGTATTATTCTTCTTTTTCTTCTTTTTTTTCGTCTAATGCATACCCCATCAGTGCAGCAATGCTTATTCAATACCGCCAGCAGATGGAGACACTGGGGGATAATTTTCTAAGGATTTATACTGATTTTTCCTGTCTGAATTTGTCGCACAGAAAGTTGCAGGCCAAATATGTGTGACATTTCTGCGACTTTAGCTTCTAGAGCATTTTTACAACATTATACATAGGTGCTGAATACATAAAAAGCGACTGTTCAGCGACAGACAAGTCGCATCGGCTGAAAGTAGGCCAGAATGTCAGTCCATGTTGGAGCAGGTTTAGATACAGTCTAAAGCATAGATCTCAAAGTCTGTGCACAGAATTTAGCAAGGGCCTCGCACCTTCTGATGCATCAGGTAGGTGCACAATAGCATAGCCTAACCCTCTGTACTTTGGTCTATATTGATGCGGGACATAGACAGCCAGCTGATGACCAATCCATTAGTGCAATGGATGGCTGGAAGCATTTGTCTTTGCCTTTGCAATACCACAGAAGCAATGCATGGTCAATGTACAGCAATGACACACCTGTGTGAACAGCCAGGAGACCCCCCCCCCCCATGTTATGTTACATAGTTACATAGTTAGTACGGTCGAAAAAAGACATATGTCCATCACGTTCAACCAGGGAATTAAGGGGTAGGGGTGTGGCGCGATATTGGGGAAGGGATGAGATTTTATATTTCTTCATAAGCATTAATCTTATTTTGTCAATTAGGAACATTCAGCACCCACCCGCTATCAAGGCAGCTGCCTATCATGTCATGCCCTACCTGCACAGGTGTGCTGGCTACTCAAATGATCCAATTAAGGAGGCCATTTAGTCAGCAGCAGCAGAAGTCCTGTGCCTGGACGCTCCAACAGGGGCCAGACACAAGCAGAAGCAGAAGCAGCAGAAGCAGCAGCAGCACCACCTTTTGTTTTTTGGCTGCAGCAGCAGCAAGGCCCACAGGGCTGGCTAGCTGGCTAGCCAGCAAGCAGGTAGCAATGAAAGTAGGAATCTTTCTTTTTAACCCTGTAAGGGGGTGGTGCACTGTACCCGAAGATACTGCCATATCGGGTCAATGCATAGGGCGACGGAAGCAAGCTTCGAAATCGGCCCCCGTTCTCAAAAATCCATTTAATATATGGTCCCCAGATAGGGGACGTATCAGATATTAAACTGATAAGAACAGATACTACACTTGATCTTAGCCAAAAGGCCGAGAAGCGATAACCGTGAAAGGGGCGGGCCCAACAAGGTCCCCTTCATGGGCACTATCACTGCTTGCTGTCAGGGAGGCTGCCAGACAATTTTCCATGCACACTCTGGGCTGGGGGGCAGTCAACCACCAGTACACACAGCAGAACCTAAACCCATACCATTATTGCTAAGCAGCAAGACAGGGGCCCATTGCACTCCCACGGGGCCTTTTTAAATGCAATCCATAACCCGGATTTGCCAGGAACCCTTCTTACTCCTCCTACTTGCATGTGACACTGGGCTTAGGATCTGCATAGGAAACACACACACAAGCACACACCTACCTTTGTTGCCTGCAGATGCCTCCTTGGCTGTCCCCAAACGATATCAAACCAACACCCACGGGAAGCTGTAAGCATAGAGGACATGCCTGCACCCCATTGGACTTACCTGTGTGGGTTAAATCCGGGTTATTTGACAACCTATGGCGGTGATGGTTCTGCTCAGGCAGAGCAGTGCTGATGCTCCTCATAAAGCTGTCGCTGCTGTGAAGGTTCTAGGTGACATCACAAATCCCTTTGGTTACATACACAACAAAGCTGGGTTGTTGTTGTTTACACTCTGCAAGGCCTGTGGAAGTGAGTGACATCATAGCACTGTAGTTCTGAGGGTTCAAGATGGATGCAACAATCTCCTGTTGCTTCTATGAAGGCCGTAATAGACGACATCACCAAACAGCTCCATAGTCACATACACAGCAAAGGAGAGATGTTGTTTACACCTAGTGATGTCAGTGGTATTGAGTGACATCACAGCACAGTGCTAAGGCTCCTGGGCCTGGACACAGCAGCGGCTGCAATATCTCAACGGAGAATACGTTTATATCTATGTGTGTGTGTGCGCATATATATATATATATATATATATATATATTTCTCCGCCGAAATCACTTTTAAACCCATTTCCACCTTTTTTTCCCTTCTCTTCCTCTTACTTTTTTTTCACGTTTTTTTACGTTTTTCTCCTTTTCGCCTCTTTTCTGGGCGTATTATTCTTCTTTTTCTTCTTTTTTTTCGTCTAATGCATACCCCATCAGTGCAGCAATGCTTATTCAATACCGCCAGCAGATGGAGACACTGGGGGATAATTTTCTAAGGATTTATACTGATTTTTCCTGTCTGAATTTGTCGCACAGAAAGTTGCAGGCCAAATATGTGTGACATTTCTGCGACTTTAGCTTCTAGAGCATTTTTACAACATTATACATAGGTGCTGAATACATAAAAAGCGACTGTTCAGCGACAGACAAGTCGCATCGGCTGAAAGTAGGCCAGAATGTCAGTCCATGTTGGAGCAGGTTTAGATACAGTCTAAAGCATAGATCTCAAAGTCTGTGCACAGAATTTAGCAAGGGCCTCGCACCTTCTGATGCATCAGGTAGGTGCACAATAGCATAGCCTAACCCTCTGTACTTTGGTCTATATTGATGCGGGACATAGACAGCCAGCTGATGACCAATCCATTAGTGCAATGGATGGCTGGAAGCATTTGTCTTTGCCTTTGCAATACCACAGAAGCAATGCATGGTCAATGTACAGCAATGACACACCTGTGTGAACAGCCAGGAGACCCCCCCCCCCCATGTTATGTTACATAGTTACATAGTTAGTACGGTCGAAAAAAGACATATGTCCATCACGTTCAACCAGGGAATTAAGGGGTAGGGGTGTGGCGCGATATTGGGGAAGGGATGAGATTTTATATTTCTTCATAAGCATTAATCTTATTTTGTCAATTAGGAACATTCAGCACCCACCCGCTATCAAGGCAGCTGCCTATCATGTCATGCCCTACCTGCACAGGTGTGCTGGCTACTCAAATGATCCAATTAAGGAGGCCATTTAGTCAGCAGCAGCAGAAGTCCTGTGCCTGGACGCTCCAACAGGGGCCAGACACAAGCAGAAGCAGAAGCAGCAGAAGCAGCAGCAGCACCACCTTTTGTTTTTTGGCTGCAGCAGCAGCAAGGCCCACAGGGCTGGCTAGCTGGCTAGCCAGCAAGCAGGTAGCAATGAAAGTAGGAATCTTTCTTTTTAACCCTGTAAGGGGGTGGTGCACTGTACCCGAAGATACTGCCATATCGGGTCAATGCATAGGGCGACGGAAGCAAGCTTCGAAATCGGCCCCCGTTCTCAAAAATCCATTTAATATATGGTCCCCAGATAGGGGACGTATCAGATATTAAACTGATAAGAACAGATACTACACTTGATCTTAGCCAAAAGGCCGAGAAGCGATAACCGTGAAAGGGGCGGGCCCAACAAGGTCCCCTTCATGGGCACTATCACTGCTTGCTGTCAGGGAGGCTGCCAGACAATTTTCCATGCACACTCTGGGCTGGGGGGCAGTCAACCACCAGTACACACAGCAGAACCTAAACCCATACCATTATTGCTAAGCAGCAAGACAGGGGCCCATTGCACTCCCACGGGGCCTTTTTAAATGCAATCCATAACCCGGATTTGCCAGGAACCCTTCTTACTCCTCCTACTTGCATGTGACACTGGGCTTAGGATCTGCATAGGAAACACACACACAAGCACACACCTACCTTTGTTGCCTGCAGATGCCTCCTTGGCTGTCCCCAAACGGTATCAAACCAACACCCACGGGAAGCTGTAAGCATAGAGGACATGCCTGCACCCCATTGGACTTACCTGTGTGGGTTAAATCCGGGTTATTTGACAACCTATGGCGGTGATGGTTCTGCTCAGGCAGAGCAGTGCTGATGCTCCTCATAAAGCTGTCGCTGCTGTGAAGGTTCTAGGTGACATCACAAATCCCTTTGGTTACATACACAACAAAGCTGGGTTGTTGTTGTTTACACTCTGCAAGGCCTGTGGAAGTGAGTGACATCATAGCACTGTAGTTCTGAGGGTTCAAGATGGATGCAACAATCTCCTGTTGCTTCTATGAAGGCCGTAATAGACGACATCACCAAACAGCTCCATAGTCACATACACAGCAAAGGAGAGATGTTGTTTACACCTAGTGATGTCAGTGGTATTGAGTGACATCACAGCACAGTGCTAAGGCTCCTGGGCCTGGACACAGCAGCGGCTGCAATATCTCAACGGAGAATACGTTTATATCTATGTGTGTGTGTGCGCATATATATATATATATATATATATATATATATATATATATTTCTCCGCCGAAATCACTTTTAAACCCATTTCCACCTTTTTTTCCCTTCTCTTCCTCTTACTTTTTTTTCACGTTTTTTTACGTTTTTCTCCTTTTCGCCTCTTTTCTGGGCGTATTATTCTTCTTTTTCTTCTTTTTTTTCGTCTAATGCATACCCCATCAGTGCAGCAATGCTTATTCAATACCGCCAGCAGATGGAGACACTGGGGGATAATTTTCTAAGGATTTATACTGATTTTTCCTGTCTGAATTTGTCGCACAGAAAGTTGCAGGCCAAATATGTGTGACATTTCTGCGACTTTAGCTTCTAGAGCATTTTTACAACATTATACATAGGTGCTGAATACATAAAAAGCGACTGTTCAGCGACAGACAAGTCGCATCGGCTGAAAGTAGGCCAGAATGTCAGTCCATGTTGGAGCAGGTTTAGATACAGTCTAAAGCATAGATCTCAAAGTCTGTGCACAGAATTTAGCAAGGGCCTCGCACCTTCTGATGCATCAGGTAGGTGCACAATAGCATAGCCTAACCCTCTGTACTTTGGTCTATATTGATGCGGGACATAGACAGCCAGCTGATGACCAATCCATTAGTGCAATGGATGGCTGGAAGCATTTGTCTTTGCCTTTGCAATACCACAGAAGCAATGCATGGTCAATGTACAGCAATGACACACCTGTGTGAACAGCCAGGAGACCCCCCCCCCCCATGTTATGTTACATAGTTACATAGTTAGTACGGTCGAAAAAAGACATATGTCCATCACGTTCAACCAGGGAATTAAGGGGTAGGGGTGTGGCGCGATATTGGGGAAGGGATGAGATTTTATATTTCTTCATAAGCATTAATCTTATTTTGTCAATTAGGAACATTCAGCACCCACCCGCTATCAAGGCAGCTGCCTATCATGTCATGCCCTACCTGCACAGGTGTGCTGGCTACTCAAATGATCCAATTAAGGAGGCCATTTAGTCAGCAGCAGCAGAAGTCCTGTGCCTGGACGCTCCAACAGGGGCCAGACACAAGCAGAAGCAGAAGCAGCAGCAGCACCACCTTTTGTTTTTTGGCTGCAGCAGCAGCAAGGCCCACAGGGCTGGCTAGCTGGCTAGCCAGCAAGCAGGTAGCAATGAAAGTAGGAATCTTTCTTTTTAACCCTGTAAGGGGGTGGTGCACTGTACCCGAAGATACTGCCATATCGGGTCAATGCATAGGGCGACGGAAGCAAGCTTCGAAATCGGCCCCCGTTCTCAAAAATCCATTTAATATATGGTCCCCAGATAGGGGACGTATCAGATATTAAACTGATAAGAACAGATACTACACTTGATCTTAGCCAAAAGGCCGAGAAGCGATAACCGTGAAAGGGGCGGGCCCAACAAGGTCCCCTTCATGGGCACTATCACTGCTTGCTGTCAGGGAGGCTGCCAGACAATTTTCCATGCACACTCTGGGCTGGGGGGCAGTCAACCACCAGTACACACAGCAGAACCTAAACCCATACCATTATTGCTAAGCAGCAAGACAGGGGCCCATTGCACTCCCACGGGGCCTTTTTAAATGCAATCCATAACCCGGATTTGCCAGGAACCCTTCTTACTCCTCCTACTTGCATGTGACACTGGGCTTAGGATCTGCATAGGAAACACACACACAAGCACACACCTACCTTTGTTGCCTGCAGATGCCTCCTTGGCTGTCCCCAAACGGTATCAAACCAACACCCACGGGAAGCTGTAAGCATAGAGGACATGCCTGCACCCCATTGGACTTACCTGTGTGGGTTAAATCCGGGTTATTTGACAACCTATGGCGGTGATGGTTCTGCTCAGGCAGAGCAGTGCTGATGCTCCTCATAAAGCTGTCGCTGCTGTGAAGGTTCTAGGTGACATCACAAATCCCTTTGGTTACATACACAACAAAGCTGGGTTGTTGTTGTTTACACTCTGCAAGGCCTGTGGAAGTGAGTGACATCATAGCACTGTAGTTCTGAGGGTTCAAGATGGATGCAACAATCTCCTGTTGCTTCTATGAAGGCCGTAATAGACGACATCACCAAACAGCTCCATAGTCACATACACAGCAAAGGAGAGATGTTGTTTACACCTAGTGATGTCAGTGGTATTGAGTGACATCACAGCACAGTGCTAAGGCTCCTGGGCCTGGACACAGCAGCGGCTGCAATATCTCAACGGAGAATACGTTTATATCTATGTGTGTGTGTGCGCATATATATATATATATATATATATATATATATATATATATATATATTTCTCTGCCGAAATCACTTTTAAACCCATTTCCACCTTTTTTTCCCTTCTCTTCCTCTTACTTTTTTTTCACGTTTTTTTACGTTTTTCTCCTTTTCGCCTCTTTTCTGGGCGTATTATTCTTCTTTTTCTTCTTTTTTTTCGTCTAATGCATACCCCATCAGTGCAGCAATGCTTATTCAATACCGCCAGCAGATGGAGACACTGGGGGATAATTTTCTAAGGATTTATACTGATTTTTCCTGTCTGAATTTGTCGCACAGAAAGTTGCAGGCCAAATATGTGTGACATTTCTGCGACTTTAGCTTCTAGAGCATTTTTACAACATTATACATAGGTGCTGAATACATAAAAAGCGACTGTTCAGCGACAGACAAGTCGCATCGGCTGAAAGTAGGCCAGAATGTCAGTCCATGTTGGAGCAGGTTTAGATACAGTCTAAAGCATAGATCTCAAAGTCTGTGCACAGAATTTAGCAAGGGCCTCGCACCTTCTGATGCATCAGGTAGGTGCACAATAGCATAGCCTAACCCTCTGTACTTTGGTCTATATTGATGCGGGACATAGACAGCCAGCTGATGACCAATCCATTAGTGCAATGGATGGCTGGAAGCATTTGTCTTTGCCTTTGCAATACCACAGAAGCAATGCATGGTCAATGTACAGCAATGACACACCTGTGTGAACAGCCAGGAGACCCCCCCCCCATGTTATGTTACATAGTTACATAGTTAGTACGGTCGAAAAAAGACATATGTCCATCACGTTCAACCAGGGAATTAAGGGGTAGGGGTGTGGCGCGATATTGGGGAAGGGATGAGATTTTATATTTCTTCATAAGCATTAATCTTATTTTGTCAATTAGGAACATTCAGCACCCACCCGCTATCAAGGCAGCTGCCTATCATGTCATGCCCTACCTGCACAGGTGTGCTGGCTACTCAAATGATCCAATTAAGGAGGCCATTTAGTCAGCAGCAGCAGAAGTCCTGTGCCTGGACGCTCCAACAGGGGCCAGACACAAGCAGAAGCAGAAGCAGCAGAAGCAGCAGCAGCACCACCTTTTGTTTTTTGGCTGCAGCAGCAGCAAGGCCCACAGGGCTGGCTAGCTGGCTAGCCAGCAAGCAGGTAGCAATGAAAGTAGGAATCTTTCTTTTTAACCCTGTAAGGGGGTGGTGCACTGTACCCGAAGATACTGCCATATCGGGTCAATGCATAGGGCGACGGAAGCAAGCTTCGAAATCGGCCCCCGTTCTCAAAAATCCATTTAATATATGGTCCCCAGATAGGGGACGTATCAGATATTAAACTGATAAGAACAGATACTACACTTGATCTTAGCCAAAAGGCCGAGAAGCGATAACCGTGAAAGGGGCGGGCCCAACAAGGTCCCCTTCATGGGCACTATCACTGCTTGCTGTCAGGGAGGCTGCCAGACAATTTTCCATGCACACTCTGGGCTGGGGGGCAGTCAACCACCAGTACACACAGCAGAACCTAAACCCATACCATTATTGCTAAGCAGCAAGACAGGGGCCCATTGCACTCCCACGGGGCCTTTTTAAATGCAATCCATAACCCGGATTTGCCAGGAACCCTTCTTACTCCTCCTACTTGCATGTGACACTGGGCTTAGGATCTGCATAGGAAACACACACACAAGCACACACCTACCTTTGTTGCCTGCAGATGCCTCCTTGGCTGTCCCCAAACGGTATCAAACCAACACCCACGGGAAGCTGTAAGCATAGAGGACATGCCTGCACCCCATTGGACTTACCTGTGTGGGTTAAATCCGGGTTATTTGACAACCTATGGCGGTGATGGTTCTGCTCAGGCAGAGCAGTGCTGATGCTCCTCATAAAGCTGTCGCTGCTGTGAAGGTTCTAGGTGACATCACAAATCCCTTTGGTTACATACACAACAAAGCTGGGTTGTTGTTGTTTACACTCTGCAAGGCCTGTGGAAGTGAGTGACATCATAGCACTGTAGTTCTGAGGGTTCAAGATGGATGCAACAATCTCCTGTTGCTTCTATGAAGGCCGTAATAGACGACATCACCAAACAGCTCCATAGTCACATACACAGCAAAGGAGAGATGTTGTTTACACCTAGTGATGTCAGTGGTATTGAGTGACATCACAGCACAGTGCTAAGGCTCCTGGGCCTGGACACAGCAGCGGCTGCAATATCTCAACGGAGAATACGTTTATATCTATGTGTGTGTGTGCGCATATATATATATATATATATATATATATATATATATATATATTTCTCCGCCGAAATCACTTTTAAACCCATTTCCACCTTTTTTTCCCTTCTCTTCCTCTTACTTTTTTTTCACGTTTTTTTACGTTTTTCTCCTTTTCGCCTCTTTTCTGGGCGTATTATTCTTCTTTTTCTTCTTTTTTTTCGTCTAATGCATACCCCATCAGTGCAGCAATGCTTATTCAATACCGCCAGCAGATGGAGACACTGGGGGATAATTTTCTAAGGATTTATACTGATTTTTCCTGTCTGAATTTGTCGCACAGAAAGTTGCAGGCCAAATATGTGTGACATTTCTGCGACTTTAGCTTCTAGAGCATTTTTACAACATTATACATAGGTGCTGAATACATAAAAAGCGACTGTTCAGCGACAGACAAGTCGCATCGGCTGAAAGTAGGCCAGAATGTCAGTCCATGTTGGAGCAGGTTTAGATACAGTCTAAAGCATAGATCTCAAAGTCTGTGCACAGAATTTAGCAAGGGCCTCGCACCTTCTGATGCATCAGGTAGGTGCACAATAGCATAGCCTAACCCTCTGTACTTTGGTCTATATTGATGCGGGACATAGACAGCCAGCTGATGACCAATCCATTAGTGCAATGGATGGCTGGAAGCATTTGTCTTTGCCTTTGCAATACCACAGAAGCAATGCATGGTCAATGTACAGCAATGACACACCTGTGTGAACAGCCAGGAGACCCCCCCCCCCCCATGTTATGTTACATAGTTACATAGTTAGTACGGTCGAAAAAAGACATATGTCCATCACGTTCAACCAGGGAATTAAGGGGTAGGGGTGTGGCGCGATATTGGGGAAGGGATGAGATTTTATATTTCTTCATAAGCATTAATCTTATTTTGTCAATTAGGAACATTCAGCACCCACCCGCTATCAAGGCAGCTGCCTATCATGTCATGCCCTACCTGCACAGGTGTGCTGGCTACTCAAATGATTCAATTAAGGAGGCCATTTAGTCAGCAGCAGCAGAAGTCCTGTGCCTGGACGCTCCAACAGGGGCCAGACACAAGCAGAAGCAGAAGCAGCAGAAGCAGCAGCAGCACCACCTTTTGTTTTTTGGCTGCAGCAGCAGCAAGGCCCACAGGGCTGGCTAGCTGGCTAGCCAGCAAGCAGGTAGCAATGAAAGTAGGAATCTTTCTTTTTAACCCTGTAAGGGGGTGGTGCACTGTACCCGAAGATACTGCCATATCGGGTCAATGCATAGGGCGACGGAAGCAAGCTTCGAAATCGGCCCCCGTTCTCAAAAATCCATTTAATATATGGTCCCCAGATAGGGGACGTATCAGATATTAAACTGATAAGAACAGATACTACACTTGATCTTAGCCAAAAGGCCGAGAAGCGATAACCGTGAAAGGGGCGGGCCCAACAAGGTCCCCTTCATGGGCACTATCACTGCTTGCTGTCAGGGAGGCTGCCAGACAATTTTCCATGCACACTCTGGGCTGGGGGGCAGTCAACCACCAGTACACACAGCAGAACCTAAACCCATACCATTATTGCTAAGCAGCAAGACAGGGGCCCATTGCACTCCCACGGGGCCTTTTTAAATGCAATCCATAACCCGGATTTGCCAGGAACCCTTCTTACTCCTCCTACTTGCATGTGACACTGGGCTTAGGATCTGCATAGGAAACACACACACAAGCACACACCTACCTTTGTTGCCTGCAGATGCCTCCTTGGCTGTCCCCAAACGGTATCAAACCAACACCCACGGGAAGCTGTAAGCATAGAGGACATGCCTGCACCCCATTGGACTTACCTGTGTGGGTTAAATCCGGGTTATTTGACAACCTATGGCGGTGATGGTTCTGCTCAGGCAGAGCAGTGCTGATGCTCCTCATAAAGCTGTCGCTGCTGTGAAGGTTCTAGGTGACATCACAAATCCCTTTGGTTACATACACAACAAAGCTGGGTTGTTGTTGTTTACACTCTGCAAGGCCTGTGGAAGTGAGTGACATCATAGCACTGTAGTTCTGAGGGTTCAAGATGGATGCAACAATCTCCTGTTGCTTCTATGAAGGCCGTAATAGACGACATCACCAAACAGCTCCATAGTCACATACACAGCAAAGGAGAGATGTTGTTTACACCTAGTGATGTCAGTGGTATTGAGTGACATCACAGCACAGTGCTAAGGCTCCTGGGCCTGGACACAGCAGCGGCTGCAATATCTCAACGGAGAATACGTTTATATCTATGTGTGTGTGTGCGCATATATATATATATATATATATATATATATATATATATATTTCTCCGCCGAAATCACTTTTAAACCCATTTCCACCTTTTTTTCCCTTCTCTTCCTCTTACTTTTTTTTCACGTTTTTTTACGTTTTTCTCCTTTTCGCCTCTTTTCTGGGCGTATTATTCTTCTTTTTCTTCTTTTTTTTCGTCTAATGCATACCCCATCAGTGCAGCAATGCTTATTCAATACCGCCAGCAGATGGAGACACTGGGGGATAATTTTCTAAGGATTTATACTGATTTTTCCTGTCTGAATTTGTCGCACAGAAAGTTGCAGGCCAAATATGTGTGACATTTCTGCGACTTTAGCTTCTAGAGCATTTTTACAACATTATACATAGGTGCTGAATACATAAAAAGCGACTGTTCAGCGACAGACAAGTCGCATCGGCTGAAAGTAGGCCAGAATGTCAGTCCATGTTGGAGCAGGTTTAGATACAGTCTAAAGCATAGATCTCAAAGTCTGTGCACAGAATTTAGCAAGGGCCTCGCACCTTCTGATGCATCAGGTAGGTGCACAATAGCATAGCCTAACCCTCTGTACTTTGGTCTATATTGATGCGGGACATAGACAGCCAGCTGATGACCAATCCATTAGTGCAATGGATGGCTGGAAGCATTTGTCTTTGCCTTTGCAATACCACAGAAGCAATGCATGGTCAATGTACAGCAATGACACACCTGTGTGAACAGCCAGGAGACCCCCCCCCCCATGTTATGTTACATAGTTACATAGTTAGTACGGTCGAAAAAAGACATATGTCCATCACGTTCAACCAGGGAATTAAGGGGTAGGGGTGTGGCGCGATATTGGGGAAGGGATGAGATTTTATATTTCTTCATAAGCATTAATCTTATTTTGTCAATTAGGAACATTCAGCACCCACCCGCTATCAAGGCAGCTGCCTATCATGTCATGCCCTACCTGCACAGGTGTGCTGGCTACTCAAATGATCCAATTAAGGAGGCCATTTAGTCAGCAGCAGCAGAAGTCCTGTGCCTGGACGCTCCAACAGGGGCCAGACACAAGCAGAAGCAGAAGCAGCAGAAGCAGCAGCAGCACCACCTTTTGTTTTTTGGCTGCAGCAGCAGCAAGGCCCACAGGGCTGGCTAGCTGGCTAGCCAGCAAGCAGGTAGCAATGAAAGTAGGAATCTTTCTTTTTAACCCTGTAAGGGGGTGGTGCACTGTACCCGAAGATACTGCCATATCGGGTCAATGCATAGGGCGACGGAAGCAAGCTTCGAAATCGGCCCCCGTTCTCAAAAATCCATTTAATATATGGTCCCCAGATAGGGGACGTATCAGATATTAAACTGATAAGAACAGATACTACACTTGATCTTAGCCAAAAGGCCGAGAAGCGATAACCGTGAAAGGGGCGGGCCCAACAAGGTCCCCTTCATGGGCACTATCACTGCTTGCTGTCAGGGAGGCTGCCAGACAATTTTCCATGCACACTCTGGGCTGGGGGGCAGTCAACCACCAGTACACACAGCAGAACCTAAACCCATACCATTATTGCTAAGCAGCAAGACAGGGGCCCATTGCACTCCCACGGGGCCTTTTTAAATGCAATCCATAACCCGGATTTGCCAGGAACCCTTCTTACTCCTCCTACTTGCATGTGACACTGGGCTTAGGATCTGCATAGGAAACACACACACAAGCACACACCTACCTTTGTTGCCTGCAGATGCCTCCTTGGCTGTCCCCAAACGGTATCAAACCAACACCCACGGGAAGCTGTAAGCATAGAGGACATGCCTGCACCCCATTGGACTTACCTGTGTGGGTTAAATCCGGGTTATTTGACAACCTATGGCGGTGATGGTTCTGCTCAGGCAGAGCAGTGCTGATGCTCCTCATAAAGCTGTCGCTGCTGTGAAGGTTCTAGGTGACATCACAAATCCCTTTGGTTACATACACAACAAAGCTGGGTTGTTGTTGTTTACACTCTGCAAGGCCTGTGGAAGTGAGTGACATCATAGCACTGTAGTTCTGAGGGTTCAAGATGGATGCAACAATCTCCTGTTGCTTCTATGAAGGCCGTAATAGACGACATCACCAAACAGCTCCATAGTCACATACACAGCAAAGGAGAGATGTTGTTTACACCTAGTGATGTCAGTGGTATTGAGTGACATCACAGCACAGTGCTAAGGCTCCTGGGCCTGGACACAGCAGCGGCTGCAATATCTCAACGGAGAATACGTTTATATCTATGTGTGTGTGTGCGCATATATATATATATATATATATATATATATATATATATATATATTTCTCCGCCGAAATCACTTTTAAACCCATTTCCACCTTTTTTTCCCTTCTCTTCCTCTTACTTTTTTTTCACGTTTTTTTACGTTTTTCTCCTTTTCGCCTCTTTTCTGGGCGTATTATTCTTCTTTTTCTTCTTTTTTTTCGTCTAATGCATACCCCATCAGTGCAGCAATGCTTATTCAATACCGCCAGCAGATGGAGACACTGGGGGATAATTTTCTAAGGATTTATACTGATTTTTCCTGTCTGAATTTGTCGCACAGAAAGTTGCAGGCCAAATATGTGTGACATTTCTGCGACTTTAGCTTCTAGAGCATTTTTACAACATTATACATAGGTGCTGAATACATAAAAAGTGACTGTTCAGCGACAGACAAGTCGCATCGGCTGAAAGTAGGCCAGAATGTCAGTCCATGTTGGAGCAGGTTTAGATACAGTCTAAAGCATAGATCTCAAAGTCTGTGCACAGAATTTAGCAAGGGCCTCGCACCTTC
The DNA here is from genome assembly GCF_029499605.1 of Hyla sarda. Taxonomy (NCBI): domain Eukaryota; kingdom Metazoa; phylum Chordata; class Amphibia; order Anura; family Hylidae; genus Hyla; species Hyla sarda. The sequence goes on along the minus strand of NW_026608793.1, from coordinate 11,755 downwards.
TGATGCATCAGGTAGGTGCACAATAGCATAGCCTAACCCTCTGTACTTTGGTCTATATTGATGCGGGACATAGACAGCCAGCTGATGACCAATCCATTAGTGCAATGGATGGCTGGAAGCATTTGTCTTTGCCTTTGCAATACCACAGAAGCAATGCATGGTCAATGTACAGCAATGACACACCTGTGTGAACAGCCAGGAGACCCCCCCCCCCATGTTATGTTACATAGTTACATAGTTAGTACGGTCGAAAAAAGACATATGTCCATCACGTTCAACCAGGGAATTAAGGGGTAGGGGTGTGGCGCGATATTGGGGAAGGGATGAGATTTTATATTTCTTCATAAGCATTAATCTTATTTTGTCAATTAGGAACATTCAGCACCCACCCGCTATCAAGGCAGCTGCCTATCATGTCATGCCCTACCTGCACAGGTGTGCTGGCTACTCAAATGATCCAATTAAGGAGGCCATTTAGTCAGCAGCAGCAGAAGTCCTGTGCCTGGACGCTCCAACAGGGGCCAGACACAAGCAGAAGCAGAAGCAGCAGAAGCAGCAGCAGCACCACCTTTTGTTTTTTGGCTGCAGCAGCAGCAAGGCCCACAGGGCTGGCTAGCTGGCTAGCCAGCAAGCAGGTAGCAATGAAAGTAGGAATCTTTCTTTTTAACCCTGTAAGGGGGTGGTGCACTGTACCCGAAGATACTGCCATATCGGGTCAATGCATAGGGCGACGGAAGCAAGCTTCGAAATCGGCCCCCGTTCTCAAAAATCCATTTAATATATGGTCCCCAGATAGGGGACGTATCAGATATTAAACTGATAAGAACAGATACTACACTTGATCTTAGCCAAAAGGCCGAGAAGCGATAACCGTGAAAGGGGCGGGCCCAACAAGGTCCCCTTCATGGGCACTATCACTGCTTGCTGTCAGGGAGGCTGCCAGACAATTTTCCATGCACACTCTGGGCTGGGGGGCAGTCAACCACCAGTACACACAGCAGAACCTAAACCCATACCATTATTGCTAAGCAGCAAGACAGGGGCCCATTGCACTCCCACGGGGCCTTTTTAAATGCAATCCATAACCCGGATTTGCCAGGAACCCTTCTTACTCCTCCTACTTGCATGTGACACTGGGCTTAGGATCTGCATAGGAAACACACACACAAGCACACACCTACCTTTGTTGCCTGCAGATGCCTCCTTGGCTGTCCCCAAACGGTATCAAACCAACACCCACGGGAAGCTGTAAGCATAGAGGACATGCCTGCACCCCATTGGACTTACCTGTGTGGGTTAAATCCGGGTTATTTGACAACCTATGGCGGTGATGGTTCTGCTCAGGCAGAGCAGTGCTGATGCTCCTCATAAAGCTGTCGCTGCTGTGAAGGTTCTAGGTGACATCACAAATCCCTTTGGTTACATACACAACAAAGCTGGGTTGTTGTTGTTTACACTCTGCAAGGCCTGTGGAAGTGAGTGACATCATAGCACTGTAGTTCTGAGGGTTCAAGATGGATGCAACAATCTCCTGTTGCTTCTATGAAGGCCGTAATAGACGACATCACCAAACAGCTCCATAGTCACATACACAGCAAAGGAGAGATGTTGTTTACACCTAGTGATGTCAGTGGTATTGAGTGACATCACAGCACAGTGCTAAGGCTCCTGGGCCTGGACACAGCAGCGGCTGCAATATCTCAACGGAGAATACGTTTATATCTATGTGTGTGTGTGCGCATATATATATATATATATATATATATATATATATATATATATATTTCTCCGCCGAAATCACTTTTAAACCCATTTCCACCTTTTTTTCCCTTCTCTTCCTCTTACTTTTTTTTCACGTTTTTTTACGTTTTTCTCCTTTTCGCCTCTTTTCTGGGCGTATTATTCTTCTTTTTCTTCTTTTTTTTCGTCTAATGCATACCCCATCAGTGCAGCAATGCTTATTCAATACCGCCAGCAGATGGAGACACTGGGGGATAATTTTCTAAGGATTTATACTGATTTTTCCTGTCTGAATTTGTCGCACAGAAAGTTGCAGGCCAAATATGTGTGACATTTCTGCGACTTTAGCTTCTAGAGCATTTTTACAACATTATACATAGGTGCTGAATACATAAAAAGCGACTGTTCAGCGACAGACAAGTCGCATCGGCTGAAAGTAGGCCAGAATGTCAGTCCATGTTGGAGCAGGTTTAGATACAGTCTAAAGCATAGATCTCAAAGTCTGTGCACAGAATTTAGCAAGGGCCTCGCACCTTCTGATGCATCAGGTAGGTGCACAATAGCATAGCCTAACCCTCTGTACTTTGGTCTATATTGATGCGGGACATAGACAGCCAGCTGATGACCAATCCATTAGTGCAATGGATGGCTGGAAGCATTTGTCTTTGCCTTTGCAATACCACAGAAGCAATGCATGGTCAATGTACAGCAATGACACACCTGTGTGAACAGCCAGGAGACCCCCCCCCCCATGTTATGTTACATAGTTACATAGTTAGTACGGTCGAAAAAAGACATATGTCCATCACGTTCAACCAGGGAATTAAGGGGTAGGGGTGTGGCGCGATATTGGGGAAGGGATGAGATTTTATATTTCTTCATAAGCATTAATCTTATTTTGTCAATTAGGAACATTCAGCACCCACCCGCTATCAAGGCAGCTGCCTATCATGTCATGCCCTACCTGCACAGGTGTGCTGGCTACTCAAATGATCCAATTAAGGAGGCCATTTAGTCAGCAGCAGCAGAAGTCCTGTGCCTGGACGCTCCAACAGGGGCCAGACACAAGCAGAAGCAGAAGCAGCAGAAGCAGCAGCAGCACCACCTTTTGTTTTTTGGCTGCAGCAGCAGCAAGGCCCACAGGGCTGGCTAGCTGGCTAGCCAGCAAGCAGGTAGCAATGAAAGTAGGAATCTTTCTTTTTCACCCTGTAAGGGGGTGGTGCACTGTACCCGAAGATACTGCCATATCGGGTCAATGCATAGGGCGACGGAAGCAAGCTTCGAAATCGGCCCCCGTTCTCAAAAATCCATTTAATATATGGTCCCCAGATAGGGGACGTATCAGATATTAAACTGATAAGAACAGATACTACACTTGATCTTAGCCAAAAGGCCGAGAAGCGATAACCGTGAAAGGGGCGGGCCCAACAAGGTCCCCTTCATGGGCACTATCACTGCTTGCTGTCAGGGAGGCTGCCAGACAATTTTCCATGCACACTCTGGGCTGGGGGGCAGTCAACCACCAGTACACACAGCAGAACCTAAACCCATACCATTATTGCTAAGCAGCAAGACAGGGGCCCATTGCACTCCCACGGGGCCTTTTTAAATGCAATCCATAACCCGGATTTGCCAGGAACCCTTCTTACTCCTCCTACTTGCATGTGACACTGGGCTTAGGATCTGCATAGGAAACACACACACAAGCACACACCTACCTTTGTTGCCTGCAGATGCCTCCTTGGCTGTCCCCAAACGGTATCAAACCAACACCCACGGGAAGCTGTAAGCATAGAGGACATGCCTGCACCCCATTGGACTTACCTGTGTGGGTTAAATCCGGGTTATTTGACAACCTATGGCGGTGATGGTTCTGCTCAGGCAGAGCAGTGCTGATGCTCCTCATAAAGCTGTCGCTGCTGTGAAGGTTCTAGGTGACATCACAAATCCCTTTGGTTACATACACAACAAAGCTGGGTTGTTGTTGTTTACACTCTGCAAGGCCTGTGGAAGTGAGTGACATCATAGCACTGTAGTTCTGAGGGTTCAAGATGGATGCAACAATCTCCTGTTGCTTCTATGAAGGCCGTAATAGACGACATCACCAAACAGCTCCATAGTCACATACACAGCAAAGGAGAGATGTTGTTTACACCTAGTGATGTCAGTGGTATTGAGTGACATCACAGCACAGTGCTAAGGCTCCTGGGCCTGGACACAGCAGCGGCTGCAATATCTCAACGGAGAATACGTTTATATCTATGTGTGTGTGTGCGCATATATATATATATATATATATATATATATATATATATATATTCTCCGCCGAAATCACTTTTAAACCCATTTCCACCTTTTTTTCCCTTCTCTTCCTCTTACTTTTTTTTCACGTTTTTTTACGTTTTTCTCCTTTTCGCCTCTTTTCTGGGCGTATTATTCTTCTTTTTCTTCTTTTTTTTCGTCTAATGCATACCCCATCAGTGCAGCAATGCTTATTCAATACCGCCAGCAGATGGAGACACTGGGGGATAATTTTCTAAGGATTTATACTGATTTTTCCTGTCTGAATTTGTCGCACAGAAAGTTGCAGGCCAAATATGTGTGACATTTCTGCGACTTTAGCTTCTAGAGCATTTTTACAACATTATACATAGGTGCTGAATACATAAAAAGCGACTGTTCAGCGACAGACAAGTCGCATCGGCTGAAAGTAGGCCAGAATGTCAGTCCATGTTGGAGCAGGTTTAGATACAGTCTAAAGCATAGATCTCAAAGTCTGTGCACAGAATTTAGCAAGGGCCTCGCACCTTCTGATGCATCAGGTAGGTGCACAATAGCATAGCCTAACCCTCTGTACTTTGGTCTATATTGATGCGGGACATAGACAGCCAGCTGATGACCAATCCATTAGTGCAATGGATGGCTGGAAGCATTTGTCTTTGCCTTTGCAATACCACAGAAGCAATGCATGGTCAATGTACAGCAATGACACACCTGTGTGAACAGCCAGGAGACCCCCCCCCCCATGTTATGTTACATAGTTACATAGTTAGTACGGTCGAAAAAAGACATATGTCCATCACGTTCAACCAGGGAATTAAGGGGTAGGGGTGTGGCGCGATATTGGGGAAGGGATGAGATTTTATATTTCTTCATAAGCATTAATCTTATTTTGTCAATTAGGAACATTCAGCACCCACCCGCTATCAAGGCAGCTGCCTATCATGTCATGCCCTACCTGCACAGGTGTGCTGGCTACTCAAATGATCCAATTAAGGAGGCCATTTAGTCAGCAGCAGCAGAAGTCCTGTGCCTGGACGCTCCAACAGGGGCCAGACACAAGCAGAAGCAGAAGCAGCAGAAGCAGCAGCAGCACCACCTTTTGTTTTTTGGCTGCAGCAGCAGCAAGGCCCACAGGGCTGGCTAGCTGGCTAGCCAGCAAGCAGGTAGCAATGAAAGTAGGAATCTTTCTTTTTAACCCTGTAAGGGGGTGGTGCACTGTACCCGAAGATACTGCCATATCGGGTCAATGCATAGGGCGACGGAAGCAAGCTTCGAAATCGGCCCCCGTTCTCAAAAATCCATTTAATATATGGTCCCCAGATAGGGGACGTATCAGATATTAAACTGATAAGAACAGATACTACACTTGATCTTAGCCAAAAGGCCGAGAAGCGATAACCGTGAAAGGGGCGGGCCCAACAAGGTCCCCTTCATGGGCACTATCACTGCTTGCTGTCAGGGAGGCTGCCAGACAATTTTCCATGCACACTCTGGGCTGGGGGGCAGTCAACCACCAGTACACACAGCAGAACCTAAACCCATACCATTATTGCTAAGCAGCAAGACAGGGGCCCATTGCACTCCCACGGGGCCTTTTTAAATGCAATCCATAACCCGGATTTGCCAGGAACCCTTCTTACTCCTCCTACTTGCATGTGACACTGGGCTTAGGATCTGCATAGGAAACACACACACAAGCACACACCTACCTTTGTTGCCTGCAGATGCCTCCTTGGCTGTCCCCAAACGGTATCAAACCAACACCCACGGGAAGCTGTAAGCATAGAGGACATGCCTGCACCCCATTGGACTTACCTGTGTGGGTTAAATCCGGGTTATTTGACAACCTATGGCGGTGATGGTTCTGCTCAGGCAGAGCAGTGCTGATGCTCCTCATAAAGCTGTCGCTGCTGTGAAGGTTCTAGGTGACATCACAAATCCCTTTGGTTACATACACAACAAAGCTGGGTTGTTGTTGTTTACACTCTGCAAGGCCTGTGGAAGTGAGTGACATCATAGCACTGTAGTTCTGAGGGTTCAAGATGGATGCAACAATCTCCTGTTGCTTCTATGAAGGCCGTAATAGACGACATCACCAAACAGCTCCATAGTCACATACACAGCAAAGGAGAGATGTTGTTTACACCTAGTGATGTCAGTGGTATTGAGTGACATCACAGCACAGTGCTAAGGCTCCTGGGCCTGGACACAGCAGCGGCTGCAATATCTCAACGGAGAATACGTTTATATCTATGTGTGTGTGTGCGCATATATATATATATATATATATATATATATATATATATATATATATTTCTCCGCCGAAATCACTTTTAAACCCATTTCCACCTTTTTTTCCCTTCTCTTCCTCTTACTTTTTTTTCACGTTTTTTTACGTTTTTCTCCTTTTCGCCTCTTTTCTGGGCGTATTATTCTTCTTTTTCTTCTTTTTTTTCGTCTAATGCATACCCCATCAGTGCAGCAATGCTTATTCAATACCGCCAGCAGATGGAGACACTGGGGGATAATTTTCTAAGGATTTATACTGATTTTTCCTGTCTGAATTTGTCGCACAGAAAGTTGCAGGCCAAATATGTGTGACATTTCTGCGACTTTAGCTTCTAGAGCATTTTTACAACATTATACATAGGTGCTGAATACATAAAAAGCGACTGTTCAGCGACAGACAAGTCGCATCGGCTGAAAGTAGGCCAGAATGTCAGTCCATGTTGGAGCAGGTTTAGATACAGTCTAAAGCATAGATCTCAAAGTCTGTGCACAGAATTTAGCAAGGGCCTCGCACCTTCTGATGCATCAGGTAGGTGCACAATAGCATAGCCTAACCCTCTGTACTTTGGTCTATATTGATGCGGGACATAGACAGCCAGCTGATGACCAATCCATTAGTGCAATGGATGGCTGGAAGCATTTGTCTTTGCCTTTGCAATACCACAGAAGCAATGCATGGTCAATGTACAGCAATGACACACCTGTGTGAACAGCCAGGAGACCCCCCCCCCCCCCCCATGTTATGTTACATAGTTACATAGTTAGTACGGTCGAAAAAAGACATATGTCCATCACGTTCAACCAGGGAATTAAGGGGTAGGGGTGTGGCGCGATATTGGGGAAGGGATGAGATTTTATATTTCTTCATAAGCATTAATCTTATTTTGTCAATTAGGAACATTCAGCACCCACCCGCTATCAAGGCAGCTGCCTATCATGTCATGCCCTACCTGCACAGGTGTGCTGGCTACTCAAATGATCCAATTAAGGAGGCCATTTAGTCAGCAGCAGCAGAAGTCCTGTGCCTGGACGCTCCAACAGGGGCCAGACACAAGCAGAAGCAGAAGCAGCAGAAGCAGCAGCAGCACCACCTTTTGTTTTTTGGCTGCAGCAGCAGCAAGGCCCACAGGGCTGGCTAGCTGGCTAGCCAGCAAGCAGGTAGCAATGAAAGTAGGAATCTTTCTTTTTAACCCTGTAAGGGGGTGGTGCACTGTACCCGAAGATACTGCCATATCGGGTCAATGCATAGGGCGACGGAAGCAAGCTTCGAAATCGGCCCCCGTTCTCAAAAATCCATTTAATATATGGTCCCCAGATAGGGGACGTATCAGATATTAAACTGATAAGAACAGATACTACACTTGATCTTAGCCAAAAGGCCGAGAAGCGATAACCGTGAAAGGGGCGGGCCCAACAAGGTCCCCTTCATGGGCACTATCACTGCTTGCTGTCAGGGAGGCTGCCAGACAATTTTCCATGCACACTCTGGGCTGGGGGGCAGTCAACCACCAGTACACACAGCAGAACCTAAACCCATACCATTATTGCTAAGCAGCAAGACAGGGGCCCATTGCACTCCCACGGGGCCTTTTTAAATGCAATCCATAACCCGGATTTGCCAGGAACCCTTCTTACTCCTCCTACTTGCATGTGACACTGGGCTTAGGATCTGCATAGGAAACACACACACAAGCACACACCTACCTTTGTTGCCTGCAGATGCCTCCTTGGCTGTCCCCAAACGGTATCAAACCAACACCCACGGGAAGCTGTAAGCATAGAGGACATGCCTGCACCCCATTGGACTTACCTGTGTGGGTTAAATCCGGGTTATTTGACAACCTATGGCGGTGATGGTTCTGCTCAGGCAGAGCAGTGCTGATGCTCCTCATAAAGCTGTCGCTGCTGTGAAGGTTCTAGGTGACATCACAAATCCCTTTGGTTACATACACAACAAAGCTGGGTTGTTGTTGTTTACACTCTGCAAGGCCTGTGGAAGTGAGTGACATCATAGCACTGTAGTTCTGAGGGTTCAAGATGGATGCAACAATCTCCTGTTGCTTCTATGAAGGCCGTAATAGACGACATCACCAAACAGCTCCATAGTCACATACACAGCAAAGGAGAGATGTTGTTTACACCTAGTGATGTCAGTGGTATTGAGTGACATCACAGCACAGTGCTAAGGCTCCTGGGCCTGGACACAGCAGCGGCTGCAATATCTCAACGGAGAATACGTTTATATCTATGTGTGTGTGTGCGCATATATATATATATATATATATATATATATATATATATATATATATTTCTCCGCCGAAATCACTTTTAAACCCATTTCCACCTTTTTTTCCCTTCTCTTCCTCTTACTTTTTTTTCACGTTTTTTTACGTTTTTCTCCTTTTCGCCTCTTTTCTGGGCGTATTATTCTTCTTTTTCTTCTTTTTTTTCGTCTAATGCATACCCCATCAGTGCAGCAATGCTTATTCAATACCGCCAGCAGATGGAGACACTGGGGGATAATTTTCTAAGGATTTATACTGATTTTTCCTGTCTGAATTTGTCGCACAGAAAGTTGCAGGCCAAATATGTGTGACATTTCTGCGACTTTAGCTTCTAGAGCATTTTTACAACATTATACATAGGTGCTGAATACATAAAAAGTGACTGTTCAGCGACAGACAAGTCGCATCGGCTGAAAGTAGGCCAGAATGTCAGTCCATGTTGGAGCAGGTTTAGATACAGTCTAAAGCATAGATCTCAAAGTCTGTGCACAGAATTTAGCAAGGGCCTCGCACCTTCTGATGCATCAGGTAGGTGCACAATAGCATAGCCTAACCCTCTGTACTTTGGTCTATATTGATGCGGGACATAGACAGCCAGCTGATGACCAATCCATTAGTGCAATGGATGGCTGGAAGCATTTGTCTTTGCCTTTGCAATACCACAGAAGCAATGCATGGTCAATGTACAGCAATGACACACCTGTGTGAACAGCCAGGAGACCCCCCCCCCCCCATGTTATGTTACATAGTTACATAGTTAGTACGGTCGAAAAAAGACATATGTCCATCACGTTCAACCAGGGAATTAAGGGGTAGGGGTGTGGCGCGATATTGGGGAAGGGATGAGATTTTATATTTCTTCATAAGCATTAATCTTATTTTGTCAATTAGGAACATTCAGCACCCACCCGCTATCAAGGCAGCTGCCTATCATGTCATGCCCTACCTGCACAGGTGTGCTGGCTACTCAAATGATCCAATTAAGGAGGCCATTTAGTCAGCAGCAGCAGAAGTCCTGTGCCTGGACGCTCCAACAGGGGCCAGACACAAGCAGAAGCAGAAGCAGCAGAAGCAGCAGCAGCACCACCTTTTGTTTTTTGGCTGCAGCAGCAGCAAGGCCCACAGGGCTGGCTAGCTGGCTAGCCAGCAAGCAGGTAGCAATGAAAGTAGGAATCTTTCTTTTTAACCCTGTAAGGGGGTGGTGCACTGTACCCGAAGATACTGCCATATCGGGTCAATGCATAGGGCGACGGAAGCAAGCTTCGAAATCGGCCCCCGTTCTCAAAAATCCATTTAATATATGGTCCCCAGATAGGGGACGTATCAGATATTAAACTGATAAGAACAGATACTACACTTGATCTTAGCCAAAAGGCCGAGAAGCGATAACCGTGAAAGGGGCGGGCCCAACAAGGTCCCCTTCATGGGCACTATCACTGCTTGCTGTCAGGGAGGCTGCCAGACAATTTTCCATGCACACTCTGGGCTGGGGGGCAGTCAACCACCAGTACACACAGCAGAACCTAAACCCATACCATTATTGCTAAGCAGCAAGACAGGGGCCCATTGCACTCCCACGGGGCCTTTTTAAATGCAATCCATAACCCGGATTTGCCAGGAACCCTTCTTACTCCTCCTACTTGCATGTGACACTGGGCTTAGGATCTGCATAGGAAACACACACACAAGCACACACCTACCTTTGTTGCCTGCAGATGCCTCCTTGGCTGTCCCCAAACGGTATCAAACCAACACCCACGGGAAGCTGTAAGCATAGAGGACATGCCTGCACCCCATTGGACTTACCTGTGTGGGTTAAATCCGGGTTATTTGACAACCTATGGCGGTGATGGTTCTGCTCAGGCAGAGCAGTGCTGATGCTCCTCATAAAGCTGTCGCTGCTGTGAAGGTTCTAGGTGACATCACAAATCCCTTTGGTTACATACACAACAAAGCTGGGTTGTTGTTGTTTACACTCTGCAAGGCCTGTGGAAGTGAGTGACATCATAGCACTGTAGTTCTGAGGGTTCAAGATGGATGCAACAATCTCCTGTTGCTTCTATGAAGGCCGTAATAGACGACATCACCAAACAGCTCCATAGTCACATACACAGCAAAGGAGAGATGTTGTTTACACCTAGTGATGTCAGTGGTATTGAGTGACATCACAGCACAGTGCTAAGGCTCCTGGGCCTGGACACAGCAGCGGCTGCAATATCTCAACGGAGAATACGTTTATATCTATGTGTGTGTGTGCGCATATATATATATATATATATATATATATATATATATATATATATATTTCTCCGCCGAAATCACTTTTAAACCCATTTCCACCTTTTTTTCCCTTCTCTTCCTCTTACTTTTTTTTCACGTTTTTTTACGTTTTTCTCCTTTTCGCCTCTTTTCTGGGCGTATTATTCTTCTTTTTCTTCTTTTTTTTCGTCTAATGCATACCCCATCAGTGCAGCAATGCTTATTCAATACCGCCAGCAGATGGAGACACTGGGGGATAATTTTCTAAGGATTTATACTGATTTTTCCTGTCTGAATTTGTCGCACAGAAAGTTGCAGGCCAAATATGTGTGACATTTCTGCGACTTTAGCTTCTAGAGCATTTTTACAACATTATACATAGGTGCTGAATACATAAAAAGCGACTGTTCAGCGACAGACAAGTCGCATCGGCTGAAAGTAGGCCAGAATGTCAGTCCATGTTGGAGCAGGTTTAGATACAGTCTAAAGCATAGATCTCAAAGTCTGTGCACAGAATTTAGCAAGGGCCTCGCACCTTCTGATGCATCAGGTAGGTGCACAATAGCATAGCCTAACCCTCTGTACTTTGGTCTATATTGATGCGGGACATAGACAGCCAGCTGATGACCAATCCATTAGTGCAATGGATGGCTGGAAGCATTTGTCTTTGCCTTTGCAATACCACAGAAGCAATGCATGGTCAATGTACAGCAATGACACACCTGTGTGAACAGCCAGGAGACCCCCCCCCCCCCATGTTATGTTACATAGTTACATAGTTAGTACGGTCGAAAAAAGACATATGTCCATCACGTTCAACCAGGGAATTAAGGGGTAGGGGTGTGGCGCGATATTGGGGAAGGGATGAGATTTTATATTTCTTCATAAGCATTAATCTT
>NW_026608792.1:0-53068 GCF_029499605.1 Hyla sarda | reverse complement strand
GGTCGCAGAGGCCGGGACCCCCTCCCTTTCTTAAAAGCGGCCGAGACCTCTTGGGTCGCAGCGGCCGAGACCCCCTCCCCTTCTTATAAGTAGCCGAGACCTCTTGGGTCGCATCGGCCGAGACCCCCTCCCCCTCATGGGGAGGGCGTCTCCACCGCTGCAAACCAAGAGATCTCGGCCCCTGTTAAGAAGGGGAGAGGGTCAACCATTCTTAAAAGCGGCCGAGACCTCTTGGGTCGCAGCGGCCGAGACCTTCTTCCCTTCCAAAATGCGGCCAAGACCTCTTGGGTCGCAGCGGCCAAGACCCCCTCCTCTTCTTAAAAGCGGCCGAGACATCTTGGGTCGCAGCGGCCGAGAACCCCTCCCCTTCATAAAAGTGGCCGAGACCTCTCGGGTCGCAGCGTCCAAGACCCCCTCCCCTTCTTATAAGTAGCCGAGACCTCTTGGGTCGCAGCGGCCGAGACCCCCTCCCTCTCATGGGGAGGGCGTCTCCACCGCTGCAAACCAAGAGATTTCGGGCCCTGTTAAGAAGGGGAGAGGGTCAACCATTTTTAAAGGCGGCCGAGACCTCTTGGGTCGCAGCGGCCGAGAAACCCTCCCCTTCATAAAAGTGGCCGAGACCCCCTCCCCTTCTTAAAAGTAGCCGAGACCTCTTGGGTCGCAGCGGCCGAGACCCCCTCCCTCTCATGGGGAGGGCGTCTCCACCGCTGCAAACCAAGAGATTTCGGCCCCTGTTAAGAAGGGGAGAGGGTCAACCATTTTTAAAGGCGGCCGAGACCTCTTGGGTCGCAGCGGCCGAGAAACCCTCCCCTTCATAAAAGTGGCCGAGACCCCCTCCTCTTCTTAAAAGTAGCCGAGACCTCTTGGGTCGCAGCGGCCGAGAACTTCTTCCCTTCTTAAATGCGGCCGAGACCTCTTGGGTCGCAGCGGCCAAGACCCCCTCCTCTTCTTAAAAGCGGCCGAGACCTCTTGGGTTGCAGCGGCCGAGACCCCCTCCCCTTCTTAAAAGTAGCCGAGACCTCTTGGGTCACAGCGGCCGAGACCTTCTTCCCTTCTTAAATGCGGCCGAGACCTCTTGGGTCGCAGCGGCCAAGACCCCCTCCTCTTCTTAAAAGCGGCCGAGACCTCTTGGGTCGCAGCGGCCGAGAACCCCTCCCCTTCATAAAAGTGGCCGAGACCTCTTGGGTCGCAGCGGCCAAGATCCCCTCAATTTCTTAAAAGCGGCCGAGACCTCTTGGGTCGCAGCGGCCGAGAACCCCTCCCCTTTATAAAAATGGCCGAGACCTCTTGGGTCGCAGCGGCCAAGACGCCCTCCCCTTCTTAAAAGTAGCCGAGACCTCTTGGGTAGCAGCGGCCGAGACCTTCTTCCCTTCCTAAATGCGGCCGAGACCTCTTGGGTCACAGCGGCCAAGACCCCCTCCTATTCTTAAAAGCGGCCGAGACCTCTTGGGTCGCAGCGGCCGAGAACCCCTCCCCTTCATAAAAGTGGCCGAGACCTCTTGGGTCGCAGCGGCAAAGATCCACTACGTTTCTTAAAAGCGGCCGAGACTTTTTGGGTTGCAGCGCCCGAGACCCCTCCCCTTCTTAAAAGCGGCCGAGACCTCGTGGGTCGCAGCGGCCGAGACCCCCTCCCCTTCTTTTAAGTAGCCGAGACCTCTTGGGTCGCAGCGGCCGAGACCCCCTCCCCCTCATGGGGAGGGCGTCTCCACCGCTGCAAACCAAGAGATCTCAGCCCCTTTTAAGAAGGGGAGAGGGTCAACCATTCTTAAAAGCGGCCGAGACCTCTTGGGTCGCAGCGGCCAAGAACCCCTCCCCTTCATAAAAGTGGCCGAGACTCCCTCCCCTTCTTAAAAGCGGCCGAGACCTCTTGGGTCGCAGCGGCCGAGACCACCTCCCCTTCTTAAAAGAGGCCGAGACCTCTTGGGTCGCAGAGGCCGAGACCCCCCTCCCCTTCTTAAAAGCGGCCGAGACCTCTTGGGTCGCAGCGGCCGAGACCCCCTCCCCTTCTTATAAGTAGCCGAGACCTCTTGGGTCGCATCGGCCGAGACCCCCTCCCCCTCATGGGGAGGGCGTCTCCACCGCTGCAAACCAAGAGATCTCGGCCCCTGTTAAGAAGGGGAGAGGGTCAACCATTCTTAAAAGCGGCCGAGACCTCTTGGGTCGCAGCGGCCGAGACCTTCTTCCCTTCCAAAATGCGGCCAAGACCTCTTGGGTCGCAGCGGCCAAGACCCCCTCCTCTTCTTAAAAGCGGCCGAGACCTCTTGGGTCGCAGCGGCCGAGAACCCCTCCCCTTCATAAAAGTGGCCGAGACCTCTTGGGTCGCAGCGGCCAAGACCCCCTCCCCTTCTTATAAGTAGCCGAGACCTCTTGGGTCGCAGCGGCCGAGACCCCCTCCCTCTCATGGGGAGGGCGTCTCCACCGCTGCAAACCAAGAGATTTCGGCCCCTGTTAAGAAGGGGAGAGGGTCAACCATTTTTAAAGGCGGCCGAGACCTCTTGGGTCGCAGCGGCCGAGAAACCCTCCCCTTCATAAATGTGGCCGAGACCCCCTCCCCTTCTTAAAAGTAGCCGAGACCTCTTGGGTCGCAGCGGCCGAGACCCCCTCCCTCTCATGGGGAGGGCGTCTCCACCGCTGCAAACCAAGAGATTTCGGCCCCTGTTAAGAAGGGGAGAGGGTCAACCATTTTTAAAGGCGGCCGAGACCTCTTGGGTCGCAGCGGCCGAGAAACCCTCCCCTTCATAAAAGTGGCCGAGACCCCCTCCCCTTCTTAAAAGTAGCCGAGACCTCTTGGGTCGCAGCGGCCGAGAACTTCTTCCCTTCTTAAATGCGGCCGAGACCTCTTGGGTCGCAGCGGCCAAGACCCCCTCCTCTTCTTAAAAGCGGCCGAGACCTCTTGGGTTGCAGCGGCCGAGACCCCCTCCCCTTCTTAAAAGTAGACGAGACCTCTTGGGTCACAGCGGCCGAGACCTTCTTCCCTTCTTAAATGCGGCCGAGACCTCTTGGGTCGCAGCGGCCAAGACCCCCTCCTCTTCTTAAAAGCGGCCGAGACCTCTTGGGTCGCAGCGGCCGAGAACCCCTCCCCTTCATAAAAGTGGCCGAGACCTCTTGGGTCGCAGCGGCCAAGATCCCCTCAATTTCTTAAAAGCGGCCGAGACCTCTTGGGTCGCAGCGGCCGAGAACCCCTCCCCTTTATAAAAATGGCCGAGACCTCTTGGGTCGCAGCGGCCAAGACGCCCTCCCCTTCTTAAAAGTAGCCGAGACCTCTTGGGTAGCAGCGGCCGAGACCTTCTTCCCTTCCTAAATGCGGCCGAGACCTCTTGGGTCACAGCGGCCAAGACCCCCTCCTATTCTTAAAAGCGGCCGAGACCTCTTGGGTCGCAGCGGCCGAGAACCCCTCCCCTTCATAAAAGTGGCCGAGACCTCTTGGGTCGCAGCGGCAAAGATCCACTACGTTTCTTAAAAGCGGCCGAGACTTTTTGGGTTGCAGCGCCCGAGACCCCTCCCCTTCTTAAAAGCGGCCGAGACCTCGTGGGTCGCAGCGGCCGAGACCCCCTCCCCTTCTTTTAAGTAGCCGAGACCTCTTGGGTCGCAGCGGCCGAGACCCCCTCCCCCTCATGGGGAGGGCGTCTCCACCGCTGCAAACCAAGAGATCTCAGCCCCTTTTAAGAAGGGGAGAGGGTCAACCATTCTTAAAAGCGGCCGAGACCTCTTGGGTCGCAGCGGCCAAGAACCCCTCCCCTTCATAAAAGTGGCCGAGACTCCCTCCCCTTCTTAAAAGCGGCCGAGACCTCTTGGGTCGCAGCGGCCGAGAACCCCTCCCCTTCATAAAAGTGGCCGAGACCTCTTGGGTCGCAGCGGCCAAGATCCCCTCCCTTTCTTAAAAGCGGCCGAGACCTCTTGGGTCGCAGCGGCCGAGAACCCCTCCCCTTCATAAAAGTGGCCGAGACCCCCTCCCCTTCATAAAAGTGGCCGAGACCTCTTGGGTCGCAGCGGCCAAGATCCCCTCCCTTTCTAAAAAGAGGCCGAGACCTCTTGGGTCGCAGCGGCCGAGAACCCCTCCCCTTCTTAAAAGAGGCCGAGACCTCTTGGGTCGCAGAGGCCGAGACCCCCTCCCCTTCTTAAAAGCGGCCGAGACCTCTTGGGTCGCAGCGGCCGAGACCCCCTCCCCTTCTTATAAGTAGCCGAGACCTCTTGGGTCGCAACGGCCGAGACCCCCTCCCCCTCATGGGAAGGGCGTCTCCACCGCTTCAAACCAAGAGATCTCGGCCCCTGTTAAGAAGGGGGGAGGGTCAACCATTCATAAAAGCGGCCGAGACCTCTTGGGTCGCAGCGGCCGAGACCTTCTTCCCTTCCAAAATGCGGCCATGACCTCTTGGGTCGCAGCGGCCAAGACCCCCTCCTCTTCTTAAAAGCGGCCGAGACCTCTTGGGTCGCAGCGGCCGAGAACCCCTCCCCTTCATAAAAGTGGCCGAGACCTCTTGGGTCGCAGCGGCCAAGATCCCCTCCCTTTCTTAAAAGCGGCCGAGACCTCTTGGGTCGCAGCGGCCGAGAACCCCTCCCCTTCATAAAAGTGGCCGAGACCCCCTCCCCTTCATAAAAGTGGCCGAGACCTCTTGGGTCGCAGCGGCCAAGATCCCCTCCCTTTCTAAAAAGCGGCCGAGACCTCTTAGGTCGCAGCGGCCAAGAACCCCTTCCCTTCTTAAAAGAGGCCGAGACCTCTTGGGTCGCAGAGGCCGGGACCCCCTCCCTTTCTTAAAAGCGGCCGAGACCTCTTGGGTCGCAGCGGCCGAGACCCCCTCCCCTTCTTATAAGTAGCCGAGACCTCTTGGGTCGCATCGGCCGAGACCCCCTCCCCCTCATGGGGAGGGCGTCTCCACCGCTGCAAACCAAGAGATCTCGGCCCCTGTTAAGAAGGGGAGAGGGTCAACCATTCTTAAAAGCGGCCGAGACCTCTTGGGTCGCAGCGGCCGAGACCTTCTTCCCTTCCAAAATGCGGCCAAGACCTCTTGGGTCGCAGCGGCCAAGACCCCCTCCTCTTCTTAAAAGCGGCCGAGACATCTTGGGTCGCAGCGGCCGAGAACCCCTCCCCTTCATAAAAGTGGCCGAGACCTCTCGGGTCGCAGCGTCCAAGACCCCCTCCCCTTCTTATAAGTAGCCGAGACCTCTTGGGTCGCAGCGGCCGAGACCCCCTCCCTCTCATGGGGAGGGCGTCTCCACCGCTGCAAACCAAGAGATTTCGGGCCCTGTTAAGAAGGGGAGAGGGTCAACCATTTTTAAAGGCGGCCGAGACCTCTTGGGTCGCAGCGGCCGAGAAACCCTCCCCTTCATAAAAGTGGCCGAGACCCCCTCCCCTTCTTAAAAGTAGCCGAGACCTCTTGGGTCGCAGCGGCCGAGACCCCCTCCCTCTCATGGGGAGGGCGTCTCCACCGCTGCAAACCAAGAGATTTCGGCCCCTGTTAAGAAGGGGAGAGGGTCAACCATTTTTAAAGGCGGCCGAGACCTCTTGGGTCGCAGCGGCCGAGAAACCCTCCCCTTCATAAAAGTGGCCGAGACCCCCTCCTCTTCTTAAAAGTAGCCGAGACCTCTTGGGTCGCAGCGGCCGAGAACTTCTTCCCTTCTTAAATGCGGCCGAGACCTCTTGGGTCGCAGCGGCCAAGACCCCCTCCTCTTCTTAAAAGCGGCCGAGACCTCTTGGGTTGCAGCGGCCGAGACCCCCTCCCCTTCTTAAAAGTAGCCGAGACCTCTTGGGTCACAGCGGCCGAGACCTTCTTCCCTTCTTAAATGCGGCCGAGACCTCTTGGGTCGCAGCGGCCAAGACCCCCTCCTCTTCTTAAAAGCGGCCGAGACCTCTTGGGTCGCAGCGGCCGAGAACCCCTCCCCTTCATAAAAGTGGCCGAGACCTCTTGGGTCGCAGCGGCCAAGATCCCCTCAATTTCTTAAAAGCGGCCGAGACCTCTTGGGTCGCAGCGGCCGAGAACCCCTCCCCTTTATAAAAATGGCCGAGACCTCTTGGGTCGCAGCGGCCAAGACGCCCTCCCCTTCTTAAAAGTAGCCGAGACCTCTTGGGTAGCAGCGGCCGAGACCTTCTTCCCTTCCTAAATGCGGCCGAGACCTCTTGGGTCACAGCGGCCAAGACCCCCTCCTATTCTTAAAAGCGGCCGAGACCTCTTGGGTCGCAGCGGCCGAGAACCCCTCCCCTTCATAAAAGTGGCCGAGACCTCTTGGGTCGCAGCGGCAAAGATCCACTACGTTTCTTAAAAGCGGCCGAGACTTTTTGGGTTGCAGCGCCCGAGACCCCTCCCCTTCTTAAAAGCGGCCGAGACCTCGTGGGTCGCAGCGGCCGAGACCCCCTCCCCTTCTTTTAAGTAGCCGAGACCTCTTGGGTCGCAGCGGCCGAGACCCCCTCCCCCTCATGGGGAGGGCGTCTCCACCGCTGCAAACCAAGAGATCTCAGCCCCTTTTAAGAAGGGGAGAGGGTCAACCATTCTTAAAAGCGGCCGAGACCTCTTGGGTCGCAGCGGCCAAGAACCCCTCCCCTTCATAAAAGTGGCCGAGACTCCCTCCCCTTCTTAAAAGCGGCCGAGACCTCTTGGGTCGCAGCGGCCGAGACCACCTCCCCTTCTTAAAAGAGGCCGAGACCTCTTGGGTCGCAGAGGCCGAGACCCCCTCCCCTTCTTAAAAGCGGCCGAGACCTCTTGGGTCGCAGCGGCCGAGACCCCCTCCCCTTCTTATAAGTAGCCGAGACCTCTTGGGTCGCATCGGCCGAGACCCCCTCCCCCTCATGGGGAGGGCGTCTCCACCGCTGCAAACCAAGAGATCTCGGCCCCTGTTAAGAAGGGGAGAGGGTCAACCATTCTTAAAAGCGGCCGAGACCTCTTGGGTCGCAGCGGCCGAGACCTTCTTCCCTTCCAAAATGCGGCCAAGACCTCTTGGGTCGCAGCGGCCAAGACCCCCTCCTCTTCTTAAAAGCGGCCGAGACCTCTTGGGTCGCAGCGGCCGAGAACCCCTCCCCTTCATAAAAGTGGCCGAGACCTCTTGGGTCGCAGCGGCCAAGACCCCCTCCCCTTCTTATAAGTAGCCGAGACCTCTTGGGTCGCAGCGGCCGAGACCCCCTCCCTCTCATGGGGAGGGCGTCTCCACCGCTGCAAACCAAGAGATTTCGGCCCCTGTTAAGAAGGGGAGAGGGTCAACCATTTTTAAAGGCGGCCGAGACCTCTTGGGTCGCAGCGGCCGAGAAACCCTCCCCTTCATAAATGTGGCCGAGACCCCCTCCCCTTCTTAAAAGTAGCCGAGACCTCTTGGGTCGCAGCGGCCGAGACCCCCTCCCTCTCATGGGGAGGGCGTCTCCACCGCTGCAAACCAAGAGATTTCGGCCCCTGTTAAGAAGGGGAGAGGGTCAACCATTTTTAAAGGCGGCCGAGACCTCTTGGGTCGCAGCGGCCGAGAAACCCTCCCCTTCATAAAAGTGGCCGAGACCCCCTCCCCTTCTTAAAAGTAGCCGAGACCTCTTGGGTCGCAGCGGCCGAGAACTTCTTCCCTTCTTAAATGCGGCCGAGACCTCTTGGGTCGCAGCGGCCAAGACCCCCTCCTCTTCTTAAAAGCGGCCGAGACCTCTTGGGTTGCAGCGGCCGAGACCCCCTCCCCTTCTTAAAAGTAGACGAGACCTCTTGGGTCACAGCGGCCGAGACCTTCTTCCCTTCTTAAATGCGGCCGAGACCTCTTGGGTCGCAGCGGCCAAGACCCCCTCCTCTTCTTAAAAGCGGCCGAGACCTCTTGGGTCGCAGCGGCCGAGAACCCCTCCCCTTCATAAAAGTGGCCGAGACCTCTTGGGTCGCAGCGGCCAAGATCCCCTCCCTTTCTTAAAAGCGGCCGAGACCTCTTGGGTCGCAGCGGCCGAGAACCCCTCCCCTTCATAAAAGTGGCCGAGACCCCCTCCCCTTCATAAAAGTGGCCGAGACCTCTTGGGTCGCAGCGGCCAAGATCCCCTCCCTTTCTAAAAAGAGGCCGAGACCTCTTGGGTCGCAGCGGCCGAGAACCCCTCCCCTTCTTAAAAGAGGCCGAGACCTCTTGGGTCGCAGAGGCCGAGACCCCCTCCCCTTCTTAAAAGCGGCCGAGACCTCTTGGGTCGCAGCGGCCGAGACCCCCTCCCCTTCTTATAAGTAGCCGAGACCTCTTGGGTCGCATCGGCCGAGACCCCCTCCCCCTCATGGGAAGGGCGTCTCCACCGCTGCAAACCAAGAGATCTCGGCCCCTGTTAAGAAAAGGGGAGGGTCAACCATTCATAAAGCGGCCGAGACCTCTTGGGTCGCAGCGGCCGAGACCTTCTTCCCTTCCAAAATGCGGCCATGACCTCTTGGGTCGCAGCGGCCAAGACCCCCTCCTCTTCTTAAAAGCGGCCGAGACCTCTTGGGTCGCAGCGGCCGAGAACCCCTCCCCTTCATAAAAGTGGCCGAGACCTCTTGGGTCGCAGCGGCCAAGATCCCCTCCCTTTCTTAAAAGCGGCCGAGACCTCTTGGGTCGCAGCGGCCGAGAACCCCTCCCCTTCATAAAAGTGGCCGAGACCCCCTCCCCTTCATAAAAGTGGCCGAGACCTCTTGGGTCGCAGCGGCCAAGATCCCCTCCCTTTCTAAAAAGCGGCCGAGACCTCTTAGGTCGCAGCGGCCAAGAACCCCTTCCCTTCTTAAAAGAGGCCGAGACCTCTTGGGTCGCAGAGGCCGGGACCCCCTCCCTTTCTTAAAAGCGGCCGAGACCTCTTGGGTCGCAGCGGCCGAGACCCCCTCCCCTTCTTTTAAGTAGCCGAGAACTCTTGGGTCGCAGCGGCCGAGACCCCCTCCCCCTCATGGGGAGGGCGTCTCCACCGCTGCAAACCAAGAGATCTCAGCCCCTTTTAAGAAGGGGAGAGGGTCAACCATTCTTAAAAGCGGCCGAGACCTCTTGGGTCGCAGCGGCCAAGAACCCCTCCCCTTCATGAAAGTGGCCGAGACTCCCTCCCCTTCTTAAAAGCGGCCGAGACCTCTTGGGTCGCAGCGGCCGAGACCCCCTCCCCTTCTTAAAAGAGGCCGAGACCTCTTGGGTCGCAGAGGCCGAGACCCCCTCCCCTTCTTAAAAGCGGCCGAGACCTCTTGGGTCGCAGCGGCCGAGACCCCCTCCCCCTCATGGGGAGGGCGTCTCCACCGCTGCAAACCAAGAGATCTCGGCCCCTGTTAAGAAGGGGAGAGGGTCAACCATTCTTAAAAGCGGCCGAGACCTCTTGGGTCGCAGCGGCCGAGACCCCCTCCCCCTCATGGGGAGGGCGTCTCCACCGCTGCAAACCAAGGGATCTCAGCCCCTTTTAAGAAGGGGAGAGGGTCAACCATTCTTAAAAGCGGCCGAGACCTCTTGGGTCGCAGCGGCCAAGAACCCCTCCCCTTCATAAAAGTGGCCGAGACTCCCTCCCCTTCTTAAAAGCGGCTGAGACCTCTTGGGTCGCAGCGGCCGAGACCCCCTCCCCTTCTTAAAAGAGGCCGAGACCTCTTGGGTCGCAGAGGCCGAGACCCCCTCCCCTTCTTAAAAGCGGCCGAGACCTCTTGGGTCGCAGCGGCCGAGACCCCCTCCCCCTCATGGGGAGGACGTCTCCACCGCTGCAAACCAAGAGATCTCGGCCCCTGTTAAGAAGGGGAGAGGGTCAACCATTCTTAAAAGCGGCCGAGACCTCTTGGGTCGCAGCGGCCGAGACCTTCTTCCCTTCCAAAATGCGGCCAAGACCTCTTGGGTCGCAGCGGCCAAGACCCCCTCCTCTTCTTAAAAGCGGCCGAGACCTCTTGGGTCGCAGCGGCCGAGAACCCCTCCCCTTCATGAAAGTGGCCGAGACCTCTTGGGTCGCAGCGGCCAAGACCCCCTCCCCTTCTTATAAGTAGCCGAGACCTCTTGGGTCGCAGCGGCCGAGACCCCCTCCCTCTCATGGGGAGGGCGTCTCCACCGCTGCAAACCAAGAGATTTCGGCCCCTGTTAAGAAGGGGACAGGGTCAACCATTTTTAAAGGCGGCCGAGACCTCTATGGTCGCAGCGGCCGAGAAACCCTCCCCTTCATAAAAGTGGCCGAGACCCCCTCTTCTTCCCTTCTTAAATGCGGCCGAGACCTCTTGGGTCGCAGCGGCCAAGACCCCCTCCTCTTCTTAAAAGCGGCCGAGACCTCTTGGGTTGCAGCGGCCGAGACCCCCTCCCCTTCTTAAAAGTAGCCGAGACCTCTTGGGTCGCAGCGGCCAAGATCCCCTCAATTTCTTAAAAGCGGCCTAGACCTCTTGGGTCGCAGCGGCCGAGAACCCCTCCCCTTCTTAAAAGCGGCCGAGACCTCTTGGGTCGCAGCGGCCGAGACCCCCTCCCCTTCTTAAAAGTGGCCGAGACCTCTTGGGTCGCAGCGGCCAAGACCCCCTCCCCTTCTTAAAAGCGGCCGAGACCTCTTGGGTCGCAGCGGCCGAGACCTTCTTCCCTTCTTAAATGCGGCCGAGACCTCTTGGGTCGCAGCGGCCAAGACCCCCTCCTCTTCTTAAAAGCGGCCGAGACCTCTTGGGTCGCAGCGGCCGAGACCCCCTCCCCTTCTTAAAAGTAGTCGAGACCTCTTGGGTCGCAGCGGTTGAGACCTTCTTCCCTTCTTAAATGCGGCCGAGACTTCTTGGGTCGCAGCGGCCAAGACCCCCTCCTCTTCTTAAAAGCGGCCGAGACCTCTTGGGTCGCAGCGGCCTAGATCCCCTCCCTTTCTTAAAAGCGGCCGAGACCTCTTGGGTCGCAGCGGCCGAGAACCCCTCCCCTTCTTAAAAGCGGCCGAGACCTCTTGGGTCGCAGCGGCTGAGACCCCCTCCCCTTCTTAAAAGCGGCCGAGACCTCATGGGTCGCAGCGACCGAGACCCCCTCCCCTTCTTAAAATCAGCTGAGACCTCTTGGATCGCAGCGGCCGAGACCCCCTCCCCTTCTTATAAGTAGCCGAGACCTCTTGGGTCGCAGCGGCCGAGACCCCCTCCCCCTCATTGGGAGGGCGTCTAAACCGCTGCAAACCAAGAGATCTCGGCCCCTGTTAAGAAGGGGAGAGGGTCAACCATTCTTAAAAGCGGCTGAGACCTCTTGGGTCGCAGCGGCCGAGAACCCCTCCCCTTCATAAAAGTGGCCGAGACCACCTTCCCTTCTTAAAAGCGGCCAAGACCTCTTGGGTCGCAGCGGCCAAGACCCCCTCCCCTTCTTAAAAGCGGCCGAGACCTCTTGGGTCGCAGCGGCCGAGACCCCCTTCCCTTCTTAAAAGTAGCCGAGACCTCTTGGGTCGCAGCGGCCGAGACCCCCTCCCCTTCTTAAAAGCGGCCGAGACCTCTCGGGTCGCAGCGGCCGAGAACCCCTCCCCTTCATAAAAGTGGCCGAGACCTCTTGGGTCGCAGCGGCCAAGATCCCCTCCCTTTCTTAAAAGCGGCCGAGACCTCTTGGGTCGCAGCGGCCGAGAACCCATCCCCTTCTTAAAAGCGGCCGAGACCTCTTGGGTCGCAGCGGCCGAGACCCCCTCCCCTTCTTAAAATCAACCGAGACCTCTTGGATCTCAGCGGCCGAGACCCCCTCCCCTTCTTATAAGTAGCCGAGACCTCTAGGGTCGCAGCGGCCGAGACCCCCTCCCCCTCAAGAGGAGGGCGTCTCCACCGCTGCAAACCAAGAGATCTCGGCCCCTGTTAAGAAGGGGAGAGGGTCAACCAATCTTAAAAGCGGCTGAGACCTCTTGGGTCGCAGCGGCCGAGAACCCCTCCCCTTCATAAAAGTGGCCGAGACCTCTTGGGTCGCAGCGGCCAAGATCCCCTCTCTTTCTTAAAAGTGGCCGAGACCTCTTGGGTCGCAGCGGCCGAGAACCCCTCCCCTTCTTAAAAGCGGCCGAGACCTCTTGGGTCGCAGCGGCTGAGACCCCCTCCCCTTCTTAAAAGCGGCCGAGACCTCATGGGTCGCAGCGACCGAGACCCCCTCCCCTTCTTAAAATCAGCTGAGACCTCTTGGATCGCAGCGGCCGAGACCCCCTCCCCTTCTTATAAGTAGCCGAGACCTCTTGGGTCGCAGCGGCCGAGACCCCCTCCCCCTCATTGGGAGGGCGTCTAAACCGCTGCAAACCAAGAGATCTCGGCCCCTGTTAAGAAGGGGAGAGGGTCAACCATTCTTAAAAGCGGCTGAGACCTCTTGGGTCGCAGCGGCCGAGAACCCCTCCCCTTCATAAAAGTGGCCGAGACCACCTTCCCTTCTTAAAAGCGGCCAAGACCTCTTGGGTCGCAGCGGCCAAGACCCCCTCCCCTTCTTAAAAGCGGCCGAGACCTCTTGGGTCGCAGCGGCCGAGACCCCCTTCCCTTCTTAAAAGTAGCCGAGACCTCTTGGGTCGCAGCGGCCGAGACCCCCTCCCCTTCTTAAAAGCGGCCGAGACCTCTCGGGTCGCAGCGGCCGAGAACCCCTCCCCTTCATAAAAGTGGCCGAGACCTCTTGGGTCGCAGCGGCCAAGATCCCCTCCCTTTCTTAAAAGCGGCCGAGACCTCTTGGGTCGCAGCGGCCGAGAACCCATCCCCTTCTTAAAAGCGGCCGAGACCTCTTGGGTCGCAGCGGCCGAGACCCCCTCCCCTTCTTAAAATCAACCGAGACCTCTTGGATCTCAGCGGCCGAGACCCCCTCCCCTTCTTATAAGTAGCCGAGACCTCTAGGGTCGCAGCGGCCGAGACCCCCTCCCCCTCAAGAGGAGGGCGTCTCCACCGCTGCAAACCAAGAGATCTCGGCCCCTGTTAAGAAGGGGAGAGGGTCAACCAATCTTAAAAGCGGCTGAGACCTCTTGGGTCGCAGCGGCCGAGAACCCCTCCCCTTCATAAAAGTGGCCGAGACCTCTTGGGTCGCAGCGGCCAAGATCCCCTCTCTTTCTTAAAAGTGGCCGAGACCTCTTGGGTCGCAGCGGCCGAGAACCCCTCCCCTTCTTAAAAGTAGCCGAGACCTCTTGGGTAGCAGCGGCCGAGACCTTCTTCCCTTCCTAAATGCGGCCGAGACCTCTTGGGTCGCAGCGGCCAAGACCCCCTCCTATTCTTAAAAGCGGCCGAGACCTCTTGGGTCGCAGCGGCCGAGAACCCCTCCCCTTCATAAAAGTGGCCGAGACCTCTTGGGTCGCAGCGGCCAAGATCCACTACGTTTCTTAAAAGCGGCCGAGACTTCTTGGGTTGCAGCGCCCGAGACCCCTCCCCTTCTTAAAAGCGGCCGAGACCTCGTGGGTCGCAGCGGCCGAGACCCCCTCCCCTTCTTTTAAGTAGCCGAGAACTCTTGGGTCGCAGCGGCCGAGACCCCCTCCCCCTCATGGGGAGGGCGTCTCCACCGCTGCAAACCAAGAGATCTCAGCCCCTTTTAAGAAGGGGAGAGGGTCAACCATTCTTAAAAGCGGCCGAGACCTCTTGGGTCGCAGCGGCCAAGAACCCCTCCCCTTCATAAAAGTGGCCGAGACTCCCTCCCCTTCTTAAAAGCGGCCGAGACCTCTTGGGTCGCAGCGGCCGAGACCCCCTCCCCTTCTTAAAAGAGGCCGAGACCCCCTCCCCTTCTTAAAAGCGGCCGAGACCTCTTGGGTCGCAGCGGCCGAGACCCCCTCCCCCTCATGGGGAGGGCGTCTCCACCGCTGCAAACCAAGAGATCTCGGCCCCTGTTAAGAAGGGGAGAGGGTCAACCATTCTTAAAAGCGGCCGAGACCTCTTGGGTCGCAGCGGCCGAGACCCCCTCCCCCTCATGGGGAGGGCGTCTCCACCGCTGCAAACCAAGAGATCTCAGCCCCTTTTAAGAAGGGGAGAGGGTCAACCATTCTTAAAAGCGGCCGAGACCTCTTGGGTCGCAGCGGCCAAGAACCCCTCCCCTTCATAAAAGTGGCCGAGACTCCCTCCCCTTCTTAAAAGCGGCCGAGACCTCTTGGGTCGCAGTGGCCGAGACCCCCTCCCCTTCTTAAAAGAGGCCGAGACCTCTTGGGTCGCAGAGGCCGAGACCCCCTCCCCTTCTTAAAAGCGGCCGAGACCTCTTGGGTCGCAGCGGCCGAGACCCCCTCCCCCTCATGGGGAGGGCGTCTCCACCGCTGCAAACCAAGAGATCTCGGCCCCTGTTAAGAAGGGGAGAGGGTCAACCATTCTTAAAAGCGGCCGAGACCTCTTGGGTCGCAGCGGCCGAGACCTTCTTCCCTTCCAAAATGCGGCCAAGACCTCTTGGGTCGCAGCGGCCAAGACCCCCTCCTCTTCTTAAAAGCGGCCGAGACCTCTTGGGTCGCAGCGGCCGAGAACCCCTCCCCTTCATAAAAGTGGCCAAGACCTCTTGGGTCGCAGCGGCCAAGACCCCCTCCCCTTCTTATAAGTAGCCGAGACCTCTTGGGTCGCAGCGGCCGAGACCCCCTCCCTCTCATGGGGAGGGCGTCTCCACCGCTGCAAACCAAGAGATTTCGGGCCCTGTTAAGAAGGGGAGAGGGTCAACCATTTTTAAAGGCGGCCGAGACCTCTTGGGTCGCAGCGGCCGAGAAACCCTCCCCTTCATAAAAGTGGCCGAGACCCCCTCCCCTTCTTAAAAGTAGCCGAGACCTCTTGGGTCGCAGCGGCCGAGACCCCCTCCCTCTCATGGGGAGGGCGTCTCCACCGCTGCAAACCAAGAGATTTCGGCCCCTGTTAAGAAGGGGAGAGGGTCAACCATTTTTAAAGGCGGCCGAGACCTCTTGGGTCGCAGCGGCCGAGAAACCCTCCCCTTCATAAAAGTGGCCGAGACCCCCTCCCCTTCTTAAAAGTAGCCGAGACCTCTTGGGTCGCAGCGGCCGAGAACTTCTTCCCTTCTTAAATGCGGCCGAGACCTCTTGGGTCGCAGCGGCCAAGACCCCCTCCTCTTCTTAAAAGCGGCCGAGACCTCTTGGGTTGCAGCGGCCGAGACCCCCTCCCCTTCTTAAAAGTAGCCGAGACCTCTTGGGTCACAGCGGCCGAGACCTTCTTCCCTTCTTAAATGCGGCCGAGACCTCTTGGGTCGCAGCGGCCAAGACCCCCTCCTCTTCTTAAAAGCGGCCGAGACCTCTTGGGTCGCAGCGGCCGAGAACCCCTCCCCTTCATAAAAGTGGCCGAGACCTCTTGGGTCGCAGCGGCCAAGATCCCCTCCCTTTCTTAAAAGCGGCCGAGACCTCTTGGGTCGCAGCGGCCGAGAACCCCTCCCCTTTATAAAAGTGGCCGAGACCTCTTGGGTCGCAGCGGCCAAGACCCCCTTCCCTTCTTAAAAGTAGCCGAGACCTCTTGGGTAGCAGCGGCCGAGACCTTCTTCCCTTCCTAAATGCGGCCGAGACCTCTTGGGTCACAGCGGCCAAGACCCCCTCCTATTCTTAAAAGCGGCCGAGACCTCTTGGGTCGCAGCGGCCGAGAACCCCTCCCCTTCATAAAAGTGGCCGAGACCTCTTGGGTCGCAGCGGCCAAGATCCACTACGTTTCTTAAAAGCGGCCGAGACTTCTTGGGTTGCAGCGCCCGAGACCCCTCCCCTTCTTAAAAGCGGCCGAGACCTCGTGGGTCGCAGCGGCCGAGACCCCCTTCCCTTCTTTTAAGTAGCCGAGACCTCTTGGGTCGCAGCGGCCGAGACCCCCTCCCCCTCATGGGGAGGGCGTCTCCACCGCTGCAAACCAAGAGATCTCAGCCCCTTTTAAGAAGGGGAGAGGGTCAACCATTCTTAAAAGCGGCCGAGACCTCTTGGGTCGCAGCGGCCGAGACCTTCTTCCCTTCCAAAATGCGGCCAAGACCTCTTGGGTCGCAGCGGCCAAGACCCCCTCCTCTTCTTAAAAGCGGCCGAGACCTCTTGGGTCGCAGCGGCCGAGAACCCCTCCCCTTCATAAAAGTGGCCGAGACTCCCTCCCCTTCTTAAAAGCGGCCGAGACCTCTTGGGTCGCAGCGGCCGAGACCACCTCCCCTTCTTAAAAGAGGCCGAGACCTCTTGGGTCGCAGAGGCCGAGACCCCCTCCCCTTCTTAAAAGCGGCCGAGACCTCTTGGGTCGCAGCGGCCGAGACCCCCTCCCCTTCTTATAAGTAGCCGAGACCTCTTGGGTCGCATCGGCCGAGACCCCCTCCCCCTCATGGGGAGGGCGTCTCCACCGCTGCAAACCAAGAGATCTCGGCCCCTGTTAAGAAGGGGAGAGGGTCAACCATTCTTAAAAGCGGCCGAGACCTCTTGGGTCGCAGCGGCCGAGACCTTCTTCCCTTCCAAAATGCGGCCAAGACCTCTTGGGTCGCAGCGGCCAAGACCCCCTCCTCTTCTTAAAAGCGGCCGAGACCTCTTGGGTCGCAGCGGCCGAGAACCCCTCCCCTTCATAAAAGTGGCCGAGACCTCTTGGGTCGCAGCGGCCAAGACCCCCTCCCCTTCTTATAAGTAGCCGAGACCTCTTGGGTCGCAGCGGCCGAGACCCCCTCCCTCTCATGGGGAGGGCGTCTCCACCGCTGCAAACCAAGAGATTTCGGCCCCTGTTAAGAAGGGGAGAGGGTCAACCATTTTTAAAGGCGGCCGAGACCTCTTGGGTCGCAGCGGCCGAGAAACCCTCCCCTTCATAAATGTGGCCGAGACCCCCTCCCCTTCTTAAAAGTAGCCGAGACCTCTTGGGTCGCAGCGGCCGAGACCCC
Organism: Hyla sarda; assembly: GCF_029499605.1. Lineage (NCBI taxonomy): Eukaryota > Metazoa > Chordata > Amphibia > Anura > Hylidae > Hyla > Hyla sarda. The sequence continues at coordinate 36,442 of NW_026608792.1, read as the reverse complement.
CTCCCTCTCATGGGGAGGGCGTCTCCACCGCTGCAAACCAAGAGATTTCGGCCCCTGTTAAGAAGGGGAGAGGGTCAACCATTTTTAAAGGCGGCCGAGACCTCTTGGGTCGCAGCGGCCGAGAAACCCTCCCCTTCATAAATGTGGCCGAGACCCCCTCCCCTTCTTAAAAGTAGCCGAGACCTCTTGGGTCGCAGCGGCCGAGACCCCCTCCCTCTCATGGGGAGGGCGTCTCCACCGCTGCAAACCAAGAGATTTCGGCCCCTGTTAAGAAGGGGAGAGGGTCAACCATTTTTAAAGGCGGCCGAGACCTCTTGGGTCGCAGCGGCCGAGAAACCCTCCCCTTCATAAAAGTGGCCGAGACCCCCTCCCCTTCTTAAAAGTAGCCGAGACCTCTTGGGTCGCAGCGGCCGAGAACTTCTTCCCTTCTTAAATGCGGCCGAGACCTCTTGGGTCGCAGCGGCCAAGACCCCCTCCTCTTCTTAAAAGCGGCCGAGACCTCTTGGGTTGCAGCGGCCGAGACCCCCTCCCCTTCTTAAAAGTAGACGAGACCTCTTGGGTCACAGCGGCCGAGACCTTCTTCCCTTCTTAAATGCGGCCGAGACCTCTTGGGTCGCAGCGGCCAAGACCCCCTCCTCTTCTTAAAAGCGGCCGAGACCTCTTGGGTCGCAGCGGCCGAGAACCCCTCCCCTTCATAAAAGTGGCCGAGACCTCTTGGGTCGCAGCGGCCAAGATCCCCTCCCTTTCTTAAAAGCGGCCGAGACCTCTTGGGTCGCAGCGGCCGAGAACCCCTCCCCTTCATAAAAGTGGCCGAGACCCCCTCCCCTTCATAAAAGTGGCCGAGACCTCTTGGGTCGCAGCGGCCAAGATCCCCTCCCTTTCTAAAAAGAGGCCGAGACCTCTTGGGTCGCAGCGGCCGAGAACCCCTCCCCTTCTTAAAAGAGGCCGAGACCTCTTGGGTCGCAGAGGCCGAGACCCCCTCCCCTTCTTAAAAGCGGCCGAGACCTCTTGGGTCGCAGCGGCCGAGACCCCCTCCCCTTCTTATAAGTAGCCGAGACCTCTTGGGTCGCATCGGCCGAGACCCCCTCCCCCTCATGGGAAGGGCGTCTCCACCGCTGCAAACCAAGAGATCTCGGCCCCTGTTAAGAAGGGGGGAGGGTCAACCATTCATAAAGCGGCCGAGACCTCTTGGGTCGCAGCGGCCGAGACCTTCTTCCCTTCCAAAATGCGGCCATGACCTCTTGGGTCGCAGCGGCCAAGACCCCCTCCTCTTCTTAAAAGCGGCCGAGACCTCTTGGGTCGCAGCGGCCGAGAACCCCTCCCCTTCATAAAAGTGGCCGAGACCTCTTGGGTCGCAGCGGCCAAGATCCCCTCCCTTTCTTAAAAGCGGCCGAGACCTCTTGGGTCGCAGCGGCCGAGAACCCCTCCCCTTCATAAAAGTGGCCGAGACCCCCTCCCCTTCATAAAAGTGGCCGAGACCTCTTGGGTCGCAGCGGCCAAGATCCCCTCCCTTTCTAAAAAGCGGCCGAGACCTCTTAGGTCGCAGCGGCCAAGAACCCCTTCCCTTCTTAAAAGAGGCCGAGACCTCTTGGGTCGCAGAGGCCGGGACCCCCTCCCTTTCTTAAAAGCGGCCGAGACCTCTTGGGTCGCAGCGGCCGAGACCCCCTCCCCTTCTTTTAAGTAGCCGAGAACTCTTGGGTCGCAGCGGCCGAGACCCCCTCCCCCTCATGGGGAGGGCGTCTCCACCGCTGCAAACCAAGAGATCTCAGCCCCTTTTAAGAAGGGGAGAGGGTCAACCATTCTTAAAAGCGGCCGAGACCTCTTGGGTCGCAGCGGCCAAGAACCCCTCCCCTTCATGAAAGTGGCCGAGACTCCCTCCCCTTCTTAAAAGCGGCCGAGACCTCTTGGGTCGCAGCGGCCGAGACCCCCTCCCCTTCTTAAAAGAGGCCGAGACCTCTTGGGTCGCAGAGGCCGAGACCCCCTCCCCTTCTTAAAAGCGGCCGAGACCTCTTGGGTCGCAGCGGCCGAGACCCCCTCCCCCTCATGGGGAGGGCGTCTCCACCGCTGCAAACCAAGAGATCTCGGCCCCTGTTAAGAAGGGGAGAGGGTCAACCATTCTTAAAAGCGGCCGAGACCTCTTGGGTCGCAGCGGCCGAGACCCCCTCCCCCTCATGGGGAGGGCGTCTCCACCGCTGCAAACCAAGGGATCTCAGCCCCTTTTAAGAAGGGGAGAGGGTCAACCATTCTTAAAAGCGGCCGAGACCTCTTGGGTCGCAGCGGCCAAGAACCCCTCCCCTTCATAAAAGTGGCCGAGACTCCCTCCCCTTCTTAAAAGCGGCTGAGACCTCTTGGGTCGCAGCGGCCGAGACCCCCTCCCCTTCTTAAAAGAGGCCGAGACCTCTTGGGTCGCAGAGGCCGAGACCCCCTCCCCTTCTTAAAAGCGGCCGAGACCTCTTGGGTCGCAGCGGCCGAGACCCCCTCCCCCTCATGGGGAGGACGTCTCCACCGCTGCAAACCAAGAGATCTCGGCCCCTGTTAAGAAGGGGAGAGGGTCAACCATTCTTAAAAGCGGCCGAGACCTCTTGGGTCGCAGCGGCCGAGACCTTCTTCCCTTCCAAAATGCGGCCAAGACCTCTTGGGTCGCAGCGGCCAAGACCCCCTCCTCTTCTTAAAAGCGGCCGAGACCTCTTGGGTCGCAGCGGCCGAGAACCCCTCCCCTTCATAAAAGTGGCCGAGACCTCTTGGGTCGCAGCGGCCAAGACCCCCTCCCCTTCTTATAAGTAGCCGAGACCTCTTGGGTCGCAGCGGCCGAGACCCCCTCCCTCTCATGGGGAGGGCGTCTCCACCGCTGCAAACCAAGAGATTTCGGCCCCTGTTAAGAAGGGGACAGGGTCAACCATTTTTAAAGGCGGCCGAGACCTCTATGGTCGCAGCGGCCGAGAAACCCTCCCCTTCATAAAAGTGGCCGAGACCCCCTCTTCTTCCCTTCTTAAATGCGGCCGAGACCTCTTGGGTCGCAGCGGCCAAGACCCCCTCCTCTTCTTAAAAGCGGCCGAGACCTCTTGGGTTGCAGCGGCCGAGACCCCCTCCCCTTCTTAAAAGTAGCCGAGACCTCTTGGGTCGCAGCGGCCAAGATCCCCTCAATTTCTTAAAAGCGGCCTAGACCTCTTGGGTCGCAGCGGCCGAGAACCCCTCCCCTTCTTAAAAGCGGCCGAGACCTCTTGGGTCGCAGCGGCCGAGACCCCCTCCCCTTCTTAAAAGTGGCCGAGACCTCTTGGGTCGCAGCGGCCAAGACCCCCTCCCCTTCTTAAAAGCGGCCGAGACCTCTTGGGTCGCAGCGGCCGAGACCTTCTTCCCTTCTTAAATGCGGCCGAGACCTCTTGGGTCGCAGCGGCCAAGACCCCCTCCTCTTCTTAAAAGCGGCCGAGACCTCTTGGGTCGCAGCGGCCGAGACCCCCTCCCCTTCTTAAAAGTAGTCGAGACCTCTTGGGTCGCAGCGGTTGAGACCTTCTTCCCTTCTTAAATGCGGCCGAGACTTCTTGGGTCGCAGCGGCCAAGACCCCCTCCTCTTCTTAAAAGCGGCCGAGACCTCTTGGGTCGCAGCGGCCTAGATCCCCTCCCTTTCTTAAAAGCGGCCGAGACCTCTTGGGTCGCAGCGGCCGAGAACCCCTCCCCTTCTTAAAAGCGGCCGAGACCTCTTGGGTCGCAGCGGCTGAGACCCCCTCCCCTTCTTAAAAGCGGCCGAGACCTCATGGGTCGCAGCGACCGAGACCCCCTCCCCTTCTTAAAATCAGCTGAGACCTCTTGGATCGCAGCGGCCGAGACCCCCTCCCCTTCTTATAAGTAGCCGAGACCTCTTGGGTCGCAGCGGCCGAGACCCCCTCCCCCTCATTGGGAGGGCGTCTAAACCGCTGCAAACCAAGAGATCTCGGCCCCTGTTAAGAAGGGGAGAGGGTCAACCATTCTTAAAAGCGGCTGAGACCTCTTGGGTCGCAGCGGCCGAGAACCCCTCCCCTTCATAAAAGTGGCCGAGACCACCTTCCCTTCTTAAAAGCGGCCAAGACCTCTTGGGTCGCAGCGGCCAAGACCCCCTCCCCTTCTTAAAAGCGGCCGAGACCTCTTGGGTCGCAGCGGCCGAGACCCCCTTCCCTTCTTAAAAGTAGCCGAGACCTCTTGGGTCGCAGCGGCCGAGACCCCCTCCCCTTCTTAAAAGCGGCCGAGACCTCTCGGGTCGCAGCGGCCGAGAACCCCTCCCCTTCATAAAAGTGGCCGAGACCTCTTGGGTCGCAGCGGCCAAGATCCCCTCCCTTTCTTAAAAGCGGCCGAGACCTCTTGGGTCGCAGCGGCCGAGAACCCATCCCCTTCTTAAAAGCGGCCGAGACCTCTTGGGTCGCAGCGGCCGAGACCCCCTCCCCTTCTTAAAATCAACCGAGACCTCTTGGATCTCAGCGGCCGAGACCCCCTCCCCTTCTTATAAGTAGCCGAGACCTCTAGGGTCGCAGCGGCCGAGACCCCCTCCCCCTCAAGAGGAGGGCGTCTCCACCGCTGCAAACCAAGAGATCTCGGCCCCTGTTAAGAAGGGGAGAGGGTCAACCAATCTTAAAAGCGGCTGAGACCTCTTGGGTCGCAGCGGCCGAGAACCCCTCCCCTTCATAAAAGTGGCCGAGACCTCTTGGGTCGCAGCGGCCAAGATCCCCTCTCTTTCTTAAAAGTGGCCGAGACCTCTTGGGTCGCAGCGGCCGAGAACCCCTCCCCTTCTTAAAAGCGGCCGAGACCTCTTGGGTCGCAGCGGCTGAGACCCCCTCCCCTTCTTAAAAGCGGCCGAGACCTCATGGGTCGCAGCGACCGAGACCCCCTCCCCTTCTTAAAATCAGCTGAGACCTCTTGGATCGCAGTGGCCGAGACCCCCTCCCCTTCTTATAAGTAGCCGAGACCTCTTGGGTCGCAGCGGCCGAGACCCCCTCCCCCTCATTGGGAGGGCGTCTAAACCGCTGCAAACCAAGAGATCTCGGCCCCTGTTAAGAAGGGGAGAGGGTCAACCATTCTTAAAAGCGGCTGAGACCTCTTGGGTCGCAGCGGCCGAGAACCCCTCCCCTTCATAAAAGTGGCCGAGACCACCTTCCCTTCTTAAAAGCGGCCAAGACCTCTTGGGTCGCAGCGGCCAAGACCCCCTCCCCTTCTTAAAAGCGGCCGAGACCTCTTGGGTCGCAGCGGCCGAGACCCCCTTCCCTTCTTAAAAGTAGCCGAGACCTCTTGGGTCGCAGCGGCCGAGACCCCCTCCCCTTCTTAAAAGCGGCCGAGACCTCTCGGGTCGCAGCGGCCGAGAACCCCTCCCCTTCATAAAAGTGGCCGAGACCTCTTGGGTCGCAGCGGCCAAGATCCCCTCCCTTTCTTAAAAGCGGCCGAGACCTCTTGGGTCGCAGCGGCCGAGAACCCATCCCCTTCTTAAAAGCGGCCGAGACCTCTTGGGTCGCAGCGGCCGAGACCCCCTCCCCTTCTTAAAATCAACCGAGACCTCTTGGATCTCAGCGGCCGAGACCCCCTCCCCTTCTTATAAGTAGCCGAGACCTCTAGGGTCGCAGCGGCCGAGACCCCCTCCCCCTCAAGAGGAGGGCGTCTCCACCGCTGCAAACCAAGAGATCTCGGCCCCTGTTAAGAAGGGGAGAGGGTCAACCAATCTTAAAAGCGGCTGAGACCTCTTGGGTCGCAGCGGCCGAGAACCCCTCCCCTTCATAAAAGTGGCCGAGACCTCTTGGGTCGCAGCGGCCAAGATCCCCTCTCTTTCTTAAAAGTGGCCGAGACCTCTTGGGTCGCAGCGGCCGAGAACCCCTCCCCTTCTTAAAAGTAGCCGAGACCTCTTGGGTAGCAGCGGCCGAGACCTTCTTCCCTTCCTAAATGCGGCCGAGACCTCTTGGGTCGCAGCGGCCAAGACCCCCTCCTATTCTTAAAAGCGGCCGAGACCTCTTGGGTCGCAGCGGCCGAGAACCCCTCCCCTTCATAAAAGTGGCCGAGACCTCTTGGGTCGCAGCGGCCAAGATCCACTACGTTTCTTAAAAGCGGCCGAGACTTCTTGGGTTGCAGCGCCCGAGACCCCTCCCCTTCTTAAAAGCGGCCGAGACCTCGTGGGTCGCAGCGGCCGAGACCCCCTCCCCTTCTTTTAAGTAGCCGAGAACTCTTGGGTCGCAGCGGCCGAGACCCCCTCCCCCTCATGGGGAGGGCGTCTCCACCGCTGCAAACCAAGAGATCTCAGCCCCTTTTAAGAAGGGGAGAGGGTCAACCATTCTTAAAAGCGGCCGAGACCTCTTGGGTCGCAGCGGCCAAGAACCCCTCCCCTTCATAAAAGTGGCCGAGACTCCCTCCCCTTCTTAAAAGCGGCCGAGACCTCTTGGGTCGCAGCGGCCGAGACCCCCTCCCCTTCTTAAAAGAGGCCGAGACCCCCTCCCCTTCTTAAAAGCGGCCGAGACCTCTTGGGTCGCAGCGGCCGAGACCCCCTCCCCCTCATGGGGAGGGCGTCTCCACCGCTGCAAACCAAGAGATCTCGGCCCCTGTTAAGAAGGGGAGAGGGTCAACCATTCTTAAAAGCGGCCGAGACCTCTTGGGTCGCAGCGGCCGAGACCCCCTCCCCCTCATGGGGAGGGCGTCTCCACCGCTGCAAACCAAGAGATCTCAGCCCCTTTTAAGAAGGGGAGAGGGTCAACCATTCTTAAAAGCGGCCGAGACCTCTTGGGTCGCAGCGGCCAAGAACCCCTCCCCTTCATAAAAGTGGCCGAGACTCCCTCCCCTTCTTAAAAGCGGCCGAGACCTCTTGGGTCGCAGTGGCCGAGACCCCCTCCCCTTCTTAAAAGAGGCCGAGACCTCTTGGGTCGCAGAGGCCGAGACCCCCTCCCCTTCTTAAAAGCGGCCGAGACCTCTTGGGTCGCAGCGGCCGAGACCCCCTCCCCCTCATGGGGAGGGCGTCTCCACCGCTGCAAACCAAGAGATCTCGGCCCCTGTTAAGAAGGGGAGAGGGTCAACCATTCTTAAAAGCGGCCGAGACCTCTTGGGTCGCAGCGGCCGAGACCTTCTTCCCTTCCAAAATGCGGCCAAGACCTCTTGGGTCGCAGCGGCCAAGACCCCCTCCTCTTCTTAAAAGCGGCCGAGACCTCTTGGGTCGCAGCGGCCGAGAACCCCTCCCCTTCATAAAAGTGGCCAAGACCTCTTGGGTCGCAGCGGCCAAGACCCCCTCCCCTTCTTATAAGTAGCCGAGACCTCTTGGGTCGCAGCGGCCGAGACCCCCTCCCTCTCATGGGGAGGGCGTCTCCACCGCTGCAAACCAAGAGATTTCGGGCCCTGTTAAGAAGGGGAGAGGGTCAACCATTTTTAAAGGCGGCCGAGACCTCTTGGGTCGCAGCGGCCGAGAAACCCTCCCCTTCATAAAAGTGGCCGAGACCCCCTCCCCTTCTTAAAAGTAGCCGAGACCTCTTGGGTCGCAGCGGCCGAGACCCCCTCCCTCTCATGGGGAGGGCGTCTCCACCGCTGCAAACCAAGAGATTTCGGCCCCTGTTAAGAAGGGGAGAGGGTCAACCATTTTTAAAGGCGGCCGAGACCTCTTGGGTCGCAGCGGCCGAGAAACCCTCCCCTTCATAAAAGTGGCCGAGACCCCCTCCCCTTCTTAAAAGTAGCCGAGACCTCTTGGGTCGCAGCGGCCGAGAACTTCTTCCCTTCTTAAATGCGGCCGAGACCTCTTGGGTCGCAGCGGCCAAGACCCCCTCCTCTTCTTAAAAGCGGCCGAGACCTCTTGGGTTGCAGCGGCCGAGACCCCCTCCCCTTCTTAAAAGTAGCCGAGACCTCTTGGGTCACAGCGGCCGAGACCTTCTTCCCTTCTTAAATGCGGCCGAGACCTCTTGGGTCGCAGCGGCCAAGACCCCCTCCTCTTCTTAAAAGCGGCCGAGACCTCTTGGGTCGCAGCGGCCGAGAACCCCTCCCCTTCATAAAAGTGGCCGAGACCTCTTGGGTCGCAGCGGCCAAGATCCCCTCCCTTTCTTAAAAGCGGCCGAGACCTCTTGGGTCGCAGCGGCCGAGAACCCCTCCCCTTTATAAAAGTGGCCGAGACCTCTTGGGTCGCAGCGGCCAAGACCCCCTCCCCTTCTTAAAAGTAGCCGAGACCTCTTGGGTAGCAGCGGCCGAGACCTTCTTCCCTTCCTAAATGCGGCCGAGACCTCTTGGGTCACAGCGGCCAAGACCCCCTCCTATTCTTAAAAGCGGCCGAGACCTCTTGGGTCGCAGCGGCCGAGAACCCCTCCCCTTCATAAAAGTGGCCAAGACCTCTTGGGTCGCAGCGGCCAAGATCCACTACGTTTCTTAAAAGCGGCCGAGACTTCTTGGGTTGCAGCGCCCGAGACCCCTCCCCTTCTTAAAAGCGGCCGAGACCTCGTGGGTCGCAGCGGCCGAGACCCCCTTCCCTTCTTTTAAGTAGCCGAGACCTCTTGGGTCGCAGCGGCCGAGACCCCCTCCCCCTCATGGGGAGGGCGTCTCCACCGCTGCAAACCAAGAGATCTCAGCCCCTTTTAAGAAGGGGAGAGGGTCAACCATTCTTAAAAGCGGCCGAGACCTCTTGGGTCGCAGCGGCCAAGAACCCCTCCCCTTCATAAAAGTGGCCGAGACTCCCTCCCCTTCTTAAAAGCGGCCGAGACCTCTTGGGTCGCAGCGGCCGAGACCACCTCCCCTTCTTAAAAGAGGCCGAGACCTCTTGGGTCGCAGAGGCCGAGACCCCCTCCCCTTCTTAAAAGCGGCCGAGACCTCTTGGGTCGCAGCGGCCGAGACCCCCTCCCCTTCTTATAAGTAGCCGAGACCTCTTGGGTCGCATCGGCCGAGACCCCCTCCCCCTCATGGGGAGGGCGTCTCCACCGCTGCAAACCAAGAGATCTCGGCCCCTGTTAAGAAGGGGAGAGGGTCAACCATTCTTAAAAGCGGCCGAGACCTCTTGGGTCGCAGCGGCCGAGACCTTCTTCCCTTCCAAAATGCGGCCAAGACCTCTTGGGTCGCAGCGGCCAAGACCCCCTCCTCTTCTTAAAAGCGGCCGAGACCTCTTGGGTCGCAGCGGCCGAGAACCCCTCCCCTTCATAAAAGTGGCCGAGACCTCTTGGGTCGCAGCGGCCAAGACCCCCTCCCCTTCTTATAAGTAGCCGAGACCTCTTGGGTCGCAGCGGCCGAGACCCCCTCCCTCTCATGGGGAGGGCGTCTCCACCGCTGCAAACCAAGAGATTTCGGCCCCTGTTAAGAAGGGGAGAGGGTCAACCATTTTTAAAGGCGGCCGAGACCTCTTGGGTCGCAGCGGCCGAGAAACCCTCCCCTTCATAAATGTGGCCGAGACCCCCTCCCCTTCTTAAAAGTAGCCGAGACCTCTTGGGTCGCTGCGGCCGAGACCCCCTCCCTCTCATGGGGAGGGCGTCTCCACCGCTGCAAACCAAGAGATTTCGGCCCCTGTTAAGAAGGGGAGAGGGTCAACCATTTTTAAAGGCGGCCGAGACCTCTTGGGTCGCAGCGGCCGAGAAACCCTCCCCTTCATAAAAGTGGCCGAGACCCCCTCCCCTTCTTAAAAGTAGCCGAGACCTCTTGGGTCGCAGCGGCCGAGAACTTCTTCCCTTCTTAAATGCGGCCGAGACCTCTTGGGTCGCAGCGGCCAAGACCCCCTCCTCTTCTTAAAAGCGGCCGAGACCTCTTGGGTTGCAGCGGCCGAGACCCCCTCCCCTTCTTAAAAGTAGCCGAGACCTCTTGGGTCACAGCGGCCGAGACCTTCTTCCCTTCTTAAATGCGGCCGAGACCTCTTGGGTCGCAGCGGCCAAGACCCCCTCCTCTTCTTAAAAGCGGCCGAGACCTCTTGGGTCGCAGCGGCCGAGAACCCCTCCCTTTCATAAAAGTGGCCGAGACCTCTTGGGTCGCAGCGGCCAAGATCCCCTCCCTTTCTTAAAAGCGGCCGAGACCTCTTGGGTCGCAGCGGCCGAGAACCCCTCCCCTTCATAAAAGTGGCCGAGACCCCCTCCCCTTCATAAAAGTGGCCGAGACCTCTTGGGTCGCAGCGGCCAAGATCCCCTCCCTTTCTAAAAAGAGGCCGAGACCTCTTGGGTCGCAGCGGCCGAGAACCCCTCCCCTTCTTAAAAGAGGCCGAGACCTCTTGGGTCGCAGAGGCCGAGACCCCCTCCCCTTCTTAAAAGCGGCCGAGACCTCTTGGGTCGCAGCGGCCGAGACCCCCTCCCCTTCTTATAAGTAGCCGAGACCTCTTGGGTCGCAACGGCCGAGACCCCCTCCCCCTCATGGGAAGGGCGTCTCCACCGCTTCAAACCAAGAGATCTCGGCCCCTGTTAAGAAGGGGGGAGGGTCAACCATTCATAAAAGCGGCCGAGACCTCTTGGGTCGCAGCGGCCGAGACCTTCTTCCCTTCCAAAATGCGGCCATGACCTCTTGGGTCGCAGCGGCCAAGACCCCCTCCTCTTCTTAAAAGCGGCCGAGACCTCTTGGGTCGCAGCGGCCGAGAACCCCTCCCCTTCATAAAAGTGGCCGAGACCTCTTGGGTCGCAGCGGCCAAGATCCCCTCCCTTTCTTAAAAGCGGCCGAGACCTCTTGGGTCGCAGCGGCCGAGAACCCCTCCCCTTCATAAAAGTGGCCGAGACCCCCTCCCCTTCATAAAAGTGGCCGAGACCTCTTGGGTCGCAGCGGCCAAGATCCCCTCCCTTTCTAAAAAGCGGCCGAGACCTCTTAGGTCGCAGCGGCCAAGAACCCCTTCCCTTCTTAAAAGAGGCCGAGACCTCTTGGGTCGCAGAGGCCGGGACCCCCTCCCTTTCTTAAAAGCGGCCGAGACCTCTTGGGTCGCAGCGGCCGAGACCCCCTCCCCTTCTTATAAGTAGCCGAGACCTCTTGGGTCGCATCGGCCGAGACCCCCTCCCCCTCATGGGGAGGGCGTCTCCACCGCTGCAAACCAAGAGATCTCGGCCCCTGTTAAGAAGGGGAGAGGGTCAACCATTCTTAAAAGCGGCCGAGACCTCTTGGGTCGCAGCGGCCGAGACCTTCTTCCCTTCCAAAATGCGGCCAAGACCTCTTGGGTCGCAGCGGCCAAGACCCCCTCCTCTTCTTAAAAGCGGCCGAGACATCTTGGGTCGCAGCGGCCGAGAACCCCTCCCCTTCATAAAAGTGGCCGAGACCTCTCGGGTCGCAGCGTCCAAGACCCCCTCCCCTTCTTATACGTAGCCGAGACCTCTTGGGTCGCAGCGGCCGAGACCCCCTCCCTCTCATGGGGAGGGCGTCTCCACCGCTGCAAACCAAGAGATTTCGGGCCCTGTTAAGAAGGGGAGAGGGTCAACCATTTTTAAAGGCGGCCGAGACCTCTTGGGTCGCAGCGGCCGAGAAACCCTCCCCTTCATAAAAGTGGCCGAGACCCCCTCCCCTTCTTAAAAGTAGCCGAGACCTCTTGGGTCGCAGCGGCCGAGACCCCCTCCCTCTCATGGGGAGGGCGTCTCCACCGCTGCAAACCAAGAGATTTCGGCCCCTGTTAAGAAGGGGAGAGGGTCAACCATTTTTAAATGCGGCCGAGACCTCTTGGGTCGCAGCGGCCGAGAAACCCTCCCCTTCATAAAAGTGGCCGAGACCCCCTCCCCTTCTTAAAAGTAGCCGAGACCTCTTGGGTCGCAGCGGCCGAGAACTTCTTCCCTTCTTAAATGCGGCCGAGACCTCTTGGGTCGCAGCGGCCAAGACCCCCTCCTCTTCTTAAAAGCGGCCGAGACCTCTTGGGTTGCAGCGGCCGAGACCCCCTCCCCTTCTTAAAAGTAGCCGAGACCTCTTGGGTCACAGCGGCCGAGACCTTCTTCCCTTCTTAAATGCGGCCGAGACCTCTTGGGTCGCAGCGGCCAAGACCCCCTCCTCTTCTTAAAAGCGGCCGAGACCTCTTGGGTCGCAGCGGCCGAGAACCCCTCCCCTTCATAAAAGTGGCCGAGACCTCTTGGGTCGCAGCGGCCAAGATCCCCTCAATTTCTTAAAAGCGGCCGAGACCTCTTGGGTCGCAGCGGCCGAGAACCCCTCCCCTTTATAAAAATGGCCGAGACCTCTTGGGTCGCAGCGGCCAAGACGCCCTCCCCTTCTTAAAAGTAGCCGAGACCTCTTGGGTAGCAGCGGCCGAGACCTTCTTCCCTTCCTAAATGCGGCCGAGACCTCTTGGGTCACAGCGGCCAAGACCCCCTCCTATTCTTAAAAGCGGCCGAGACCTCTTGGGTCGCAGCGGCCGAGAACCCCTCCCCTTCATAAAAGTGGCCGAGACCTCTTGGGTCGCAGCGGCAAAGATCCACTACGTTTCTTAAAAGCGGCCGAGACTTTTTGGGTTGCAGCGCCCGAGACCCCTCCCCTTCTTAAAAGCAGCCGAGACCTCGTGGGTCGCAGCGGCCGAGACCCCCTCCCCTTCTTTTAAGTAGCCGAGACCTCTTGGGTCGCAGCGGCCGAGACCCCCTCCCCCTCATGGGGAGGGCGTCTCCACCGCTGCAAACCAAGAGATCTCAGCCCCTTTTAAGAAGGGGAGAGGGTCAACCATTCTTAAAAGCGGCCGAGACCTCTTGGGTCGCAGCGGCCAAGAACCCCTCCCCTTCATAAAAGTGGCCGAGACTCCCTCCCCTTCTTAAAAGCGGCCGAGACCTCTTGGGTCGCAGCGGCCGAGACCACCTCCCCTTCTTAAAAGAGGCCGAGACCTCTTGGGTCGCAGAGGCCGAGACCCCCTCCCCTTCTTAAAAGCGGCCGAGACCTCTTGGGTCGCAGCGGCCGAGACCCCCTCCCCTTCTTATAAGTAGCCGAGACCTCTTGGGTCGCATCGGCCGAGACCCCCTCCCCCTCATGGGGAGGGCGTCTCCACCGCTGCAAACCAAGAGATCTCGGCCCCTGTTAAGAAGGGGAGAGGGTCAACCATTCTTAAAAGCGGCCGAGACCTCTTGGGTCGCAGCGGCCGAGACCTTCTTCCCTTCCAAAATGCGGCCAAGACCTCTTGGGTCGCAGCGGCCAAGACCCCCTCCTCTTCTTAAAAGCGGCCGAGACCTCTTGGGTCGCAGCGGCCGAGAACCCCTCCCCTTCATAAAAGTGGCCGAGACCTCTTGGGTCGCAGCGGCAAAGATCCACTACGTTTCTTAAAAGCGGCCGAGACTTTTTGGGTTGCAGCGCCCGAGACCCCTCCCCTTCTTAAAAGCGGCCGAGACCTCGTGGGTCGCAGCGGCCGAGACCCCCTCTCCTTCTTTTAAGTAGCCGAGACCTCTTGGGTCGCAGCGGCCGAGACCCCCTCCCCCTCATGGGGAGGGCGTCTCCACCGCTGCAAACCAAGAGATCTCAGCTTCTTTTAAGAAGGGGAGAGGGTCAACCTTTCTTAAAAGCGGCCGAGACCTCTTGGGTCGCAGCGGCCAAGAACCCCTCCCCTTCATAAAAGTGGCCGAGACTCCCTCCCCTTCTTAAAAGCGGCCGAGACCTCTTGGGTCGCAGCGGCCGAGACCATTTCCCCTTCTTAAAAGAGGCCGAGACCTCTTGGGTCGCAGAGGCCGAGACCCCCTCCCCTTCTTAAAAGCGGCCGAGACCTCTTGGGTCGCAGCGGCCGAGACCCCCTCCCCTTCTTATAAGTAGCCGAGACCTCTTGGGTCGCAGCGGCCAAGACCCCCTCCTCTTCTTAAAAGCGGCCGAGACCTCTTGGGTCGCAGCGGCCGAGAACCCCTCCCCTTCATAAAAGTGGCCGAGACCTCTTGGGTCGCAGCGGCCAAGACCCCCTCCCCTTCTTATAAGTAGCCGAGACCTCTTGGGTCGCAGCGGCCGAGACCCCCTCCCTCTCATGGGGAGGGCGTCTCCACCGCTGCAAACCAAGAGATTTCGGCCCCTGTTAAGAAGGGGAGAGGGTCAACCATTTTTAAAGGCGGCCGAGACCTCTTGGGTCGCAGCGGCCGAGAAACCCTCCCCTTCATAAATGTGGCCGAGACCCCCTCCCCTTCTTAAAAGTAGCCGAGACCTCTTGGGTCGCAGCGGCCGAGACCCCCTCCCTCTCATGGGGAGGGCGTCTCCACCGCTGCAAACCAAGAGATTTCGGCCCCTGTTAAGAAGGGGAGAGGGTCAACCATTTTTAAAGGCGGCCGAGACCTCTTGGGTCGCAGCGGCCGAGAAACCCTCCCCTTCATAAAAGTGGCCGAGACCCCCTCCCCTTCTTAAAAGTAGCCGAGACCTCTTGGGTCGCAGCGGCCGAGAACTTCTTCCCTTCTTAAATGCGGCCGAGACCTCTTGGGTCGCAGCGGCCAAGACCCCCTCCTCTTCTTAAAAGCGGCCGAGACCTCTTGGGTTGCAGCGGCCGAGACCCCCTCCCCTTCTTAAAAGTAGCCGAGACCTCTTGGGTCACAGTGGCCGAGACCTTCTTCCCTTCTTAAATGCGGCCGAGACCTCTTGGGTCGCAGCGGCCAAGACCCCCTCCTCTTCTTAAAAGCGGCCGAGACCTCTTGGGTCGCAGCGGCCGAGAACCCCTCCCCTTCATAAAAGTGGCCGAGACCTCTTGGGTCGCAGCGGCCAAGATCCCCTCCCTTTCTTAAAAGCGGCCGAGACCTCTTGGGTCGCAGCGGCCGAGAACCCCTCCCCTTCATAAAAGTGGCCGAGACCCCCTCCCCTTCATAAAAGTGGCCGAGACCTCTTGGGTCGCAGCGGCCAAGATCCCCTCCCTTTCTAAAAAGAGGCCGAGACCTCTTGGGTCGCAGCGGCCGAGAACCCCTCCCCTTCTTAAAAGAGGCCGAGACCTCTTGGGTCGCAGAGGCCGAGACCCCCTCCCCTTCTTAAAAGCGGCCGAGACCTCTTGGGTCGCAGCGGCCGAGACCCCCTCCCCTTCTTATAAGTAGCCGAGACCTCTTGGGTCGCATCGGCCGAGACCCCCTCCCCCTCATGGGAAGGGCGTCTCCACCGCTGCAAACCAAGAGATCTCGGCCCCTGTTAAGAAGGGGGGAGGGTCAACCATTCATAAAGCGGCCGAGACCTCTTGGGTCGCAGCGGCCGAGACCTTCTTCCCTTCCAAAATGCGGCCATGACCTCTTGGGTCGCAGCGGCCAAGACCCCCTCCTCTTCTTAAAAGCGGCCGAGACCTCTTGGGTCGCAGCGGCCGAGAACCCCTCCCCTTCATAAAAGTGGCCGAGACCTCTTGGGTCGCAGCGGCCAAGATCCCCTCCCTTTCTTAAAAGCGGCCGAGACCTCTTGGGTCGCAGCGGCCGAGAACCCCTCCCCTTCATAAAAGTGGCCGAGACCCCCTCCCCTTCATAAAAGTGGCCGAGACCTCTTGGGTCGCAGCGGCCAAGATCCCCTCCCTTTCTAAAAAGCGGCCGAGACCTCTTAGGTCGCAGCGGCCAAGAACCCCTTCCCTTCTTATAAGTAGCCGAGACCTCTTGGGTCGCATCGGCCGAGACCCCCTCCCCCTCATGGGGAGGGCGTCTCCACCGCTGCAAACCAAGAGATCTCGGCCCCTGTTAAGAAGGGGAGAGGGTCAACCATTCTTAAAAGCGGCCGAGACCTCTTGGGTCGCAGCGGCCGAGACCTTCTTCCCTTCCAAAATGCGGCCAAGACCTCTTGGGTCGCAGCGGCCAAGACCCCCTCCTCTTCTTAAAAGCGGCCGAGACCTCTTGGGTCGCAGCGGCCGAGAACCCCTCCCCTTCATAAAAGTGGCCGAGACCTCTTGGGTCGCAGCGGCCAAGACCCCCTCCCCTTCTTATAAGTAGCCGAGACCTCTTGGGTCGCAGCGGCCGAGACCCCCTCCCTCTCATGGGGAGGGCGTCTCCACCGCTGCAAACCAAGAGATTTCGGCCCCTGTTAAGAAGGGGAGAGGGTCAACCATTTTTAAAGGCGGCCGAGACCTCTTGGGTCGCAGCGGCCGAGAAACCCTCCCCTTCATAAATGTGGCCGAGACCCCCTCCCCTTCTTAAAAGTAGCCGAGACCTCTTGGGTCGCAGCGGCCGAGACCCCCTCCCTCTCATGGGGAGGGCGTCTCCACCGCTGCAAACCAAGAGATTTCGGCCCCTGTTAAGAAGGGGAGAGGGTCAACCATTTTTAAAGGCGGCCGAGACCTCTTGGGTCGCAGCGGCCGAGAAACCCTCCCCTTCATAAAAGTGGCCGAGACCCCCTCCCCTTCTTAAAAGTAGCCGAGACCTCTTGGGTCGCAGCGGCCGAGAACTTCTTCCCTTCTTAAATGCGGCCGAGACCTCTTGGGTCGCAGCGGCCAAGACCCCCTCCTCTTCTTAAAAGCGGCCGAGACCTCTTGGGTTGCAGCGGCCGAGACCCCCTCCCCTTCTTAAAAGTAGCCGAGACCTCTTGGGTCACAGCGGCCGAGACCTTCTTCCCTTCTTAAATGCGGCCGAGACCTCTTGGGTCGCAGCGGCCAAGACCCCCTCCTCTTCTTAAAAGCGGCCGAGACCTCTTGGGTCGCAGCGGCCGAGAACCCCTCCCCTTCATAAAAGTGGCCGAGACCTCTTGGGTCGCAGCGGCCAAGATCCCCTCCCTTTCTTAAAAGCGGCCGAGACCTCTTGGGTCGCAGCGGCCGAGAACCCCTCCCCTTCATAAAAGTGGCCGAGACCCCCTCCCCTTCATAAAAGTGGCCGAGACCTCTTGGGTCGCAGCGGCCAAGATCCCCTCCCTTTCTAAAAAGAGGCCGAGACCTCTTGGGTCGCAGCGGCCGAGAACCCCTCCCCTTCTTAAAAGAGGCCGAGACCTCTTGGGTCGCAGAGGCCGAGACCCCCTCCCCTTCTTAAAAGCGGCCGAGACCTCTTGGGTCGCAGCGGCCGAGACCCCCTCCCCTTCTTATAAGTAGCCGAGACCTCTTGGGTCGCATCGGCCGAGACCCCCTCCCCCTCATGGGAAGGGCGTCTCCACCGCTGCAAACCAAGAGATCTCGGCCCCTGTTAAGAAGGGGGGAGGGTCAACCATTCATAAAGCGGCCGAGACCTCTTGGGTCGCAGCGGCCGAGACCTTCTTCCCTTCCAAAATGCGGCCATGACCTCTTGGGTCGCAGCGGCCAAGACCCCCTCCTCTTCTTAAAAGCGGCCGAGACCTCTTGGGTCGCAGCGGCCGAGAACCCCTCCCCTTCATAAAAGTGGCCGAGACCTCTTGGGTCGCAGCGGCCAAGATCCCCTCCCTTTCTTAAAAGTGGCCGAGACCTCTTGGGTCGCAGCGGCCGAGAACCCCTCCCCTTCATAAAAGTGGCCGAGACCCCCTCCCCTTCATAAAAGTGGCCGAGACCTCTTGGGTCGCAGCGGCCAAGATCCCCTCCCTTTCTAAAAAGCGGCCGAGACCTCTTAGGTCGCAGCGGCCAAGAACCCCTTCCCTTCTTAAAAGAGGCCGAGACCTCTTGGGTCGCAGAGGCCGGGACCCCCTCCCTTTCTTAAAAGCGGCCGAGACCTCTTGGGTCGCAGCGGCCGAGACCCCCTCCCCTTCTTATAAGTAGCCGAGACCTCTTGGGTCGCATCGGCCGAGACCCCCTCCCCCTCATGGGGAGGGCGTCTCCACCGCTGCAAACCAAGAGATCTCGGCCCCTGTTAAGAAGGGGAGAGGGTCAACCATTCTAAAAAGCGGCCGAGACCTCTTGGGTCGCAGCGGCCGAGACCTTCTTCCCTTCCAAAATGCGGCCAAGACCTCTTGGGTCGCAGCGGCCAAGACCCCCTCCTCTTCTTAAAAGCGGCCGAGACATCTTGGGTCGCAGCGGCCGAGAACCCCTCCCCTTCATAAAAGTGGCCGAGACCTCTCGGGTCGCAGCGTCCAAGACCCCCTCCCCTTCTTATAAGTAGCCGAGACCTCTTGGGTTGCAGCGGCCGAGACCCCCTCCCTCTCATGGGGAGGGCGTCTCCACCGCTGCAAACCAAGAGATTTCGACCCCTGTTAAGAAGGGGAGAGGGTCAACCATTTTTAAAGGCGGCCGAGAACTCTTAGGTCGCAGCGACCGAGAAACCCTCCCCTTCATAAAAGTGGCCGAGACCCCCTCCCCTTCTTAAAAGTAGCC
Source organism: Hyla sarda (assembly GCF_029499605.1). Classification (NCBI taxonomy): domain Eukaryota; kingdom Metazoa; phylum Chordata; class Amphibia; order Anura; family Hylidae; genus Hyla; species Hyla sarda. The sequence goes on along the minus strand of NW_026608792.1, from coordinate 18,441 downwards.
GAGACCTCTTGGGTCGCAGCGGCCGAGAACTTCTTCTCTTCTTAAATGCGGCCGAGACCTCTTTGGTCGCAGCGGCCAAGACCCCCTCCTCTTCTTAAAAGCGGCCGAGACCTCTTGGGTTGCAGCGGCCGAGACCCCCTCCCCTTCTTAAAAGTAGCCGAGACCTCTTGGGTCACAGCGGCCGAGACCTTCTTCCCTTCTTAAATGCGGCCGAGACCTCTTGGGTCGCAGCGGCCAAGACCCCCTCCTCTTCTTAAAAGCGGCCGAGACCTCTTGGGTCACAGCGGCCGAGAACCCCTCCCCTTCATAAAAGTGGCCGAGACCTCTTGGGTCGCAGCGGCCAAGATCCCCTCCCTTTCTTAAAAGCGGCCGAGACCTCTTGGGTCGCAGCGGCCGAGAACCCCTCCCCTTCATAAAAAAGGCCGAGACCCCCTCCCCTTCATAAAAGTGGCCGAGACCTCTTGGGTCGCAGCGGGCAAGATCCCCTCCCTTTCTAAAAAGCGGCCGAGACCTCTTGGGTCGCAGCGGCCGAGAACCCCTCCCCTTCTTAAAAGCGGCCGAGACCTCTTGGGTCGCAGCGGCCGAGACCTTCTTCCCTTCCAAAATGTGTCCAAGACCTCTTGGGTCGCAGCGGCCAAGACCCCCTCCTCTTCTTAAAAGCGGCCGAGACCTCTTGGGTCGCAGCGGCCGAGAACCCCTCCCCTTCATAAAAGTGGCCGAGACCTCTTGGGTCGCAGCGGCCAAGACCCCCTCCCCTTCTTAAAAGTAGCCTAGACCTCTTGAGTAGCAGCGGCCGAGACCTTCTTCCCTTTCTAAATGTGTCCGAGACCTCCTGGGTCGCAGCGGCCAAGACCCCCTCCCCTTCTTAAAAGTAGCCGAGACCTCTTGGGTAGCAGCGGCCAATACCTTCTTCCCTTCTTAAATGCGGCCGAGACCTCTTGGATCGCAGCGGCCAAGACCCCCTCCTCTTCTTAAAAGCGGCCGAGACCTCTTGGGTCGCAGCGGCCAAGAACCCCTCCCCTTCATAAAAGTGGCCGAGACTCCCTCCCCTTCTTAAAAGCGGCCGAGACCTCTTGGGTCGCAGCGGCCGAGACCCCCTCCCCTTCTTAAAAGAGGCCGAGACCTCTTGGGTCGCAGAGGCCGAGACCCCCTCCCCTTCTTAAAAGCGGCCGAGACCTCTTGGGTCGCAGCGGCCGAGACCCCCTCCCCTTCTTATAAGTAGCCGAGACCTCTTGGGTCGCATCGGCCGAGACCCCCTCCCCCTCATGGGGAGGGCGTCTCCACCGCTGCAAACCAAGAGATCTCGGCCCCTGTTAAGAAGGGGAGAGGGTCAACCATTCTTAAAAGCGGCCAAGACCTCTTGGGTCGCAGCGGCCGAGACCTCTTGGGTCGCAGCGGCCGAGACCTTCTTCCCTTCCAAAATGCGGCCAAGACCTCTTGGGTCGCAGCGCCAAGACCCCCTCCTCTTCTTAAAAGCGGCCGAGACCTCTTGGGTCGCAGCGGCCGAGAACCCCTCCCCTTCATAAAAGTGTCCGAGACCTCTTGGGTCGCAGCGGCCAAGACCCCCTCCCCTTCTTATAAGTAGCCGAGACCTCTTGGGTCGCAGCGGCCGAGACCCCCTCCCTCTCATGGGGAGGGCGTCTCCACCGCTGCAAACCAAGAGATTTCGGCCCCTGTTAAGAAGGGGAGAGGGTCAACCATTTTTAAAGGCGGCCGAGACCTCTTGGGTCGCAGCGGCCGAGAAACCCTCCCCTTCATAAAAGTGGCCGAGACCCCCTCCCCTTCTTAAAAGTAGCCGAGACCTCTTGGGTCGCAGCGGCCGAGACCCCCTCCCTCTCATGGGGAGGGCGTCTCCACCGCTGCAAACCAAGAGATTTCGGCCCCTGTTAAGAAGGGGAGAGGGTCAACCATTTTTAAAGGCGGCCGAGACCTCTTGGGTCGCAGCGGCCGAGAAACCCTCCCCTTCATAAAAGTGGCCGAGACCCCCTCCCCTTCTTAAAAGTAGCCGAGACCTCTTGGGTCGCAGCGGCCGAGAACTTCTTCCCTTCTTAAATGCGGCCGAGACTTCTTGGGTCGCAGCGGCCAAGACCCCCTCCTCTTCTTAAAAGCGGCCGAGACCTCTTGGGTTGCAGCGGCCGTGACCCCCTCCCCTTCTTAAAAGTAGCCGAGACCTCTTGGGTCACAGCGGCCGAGACCTTCTTCCCTTCTTAAATGCGGCCGAGACCTCTTGGGTCGCAGCGGCCAAGACCCCCTCCTCTTCTTAAAAGCGGCCGAGACCTCTTGGGTCGCAGCGGCCGAGAACCCCTCCCCTTCATAAAAGTGGCCGAGACCTCTTGGGTCGCAGCGGCCAAGATCCCCTCCCTTTCTTAAAAGCGGCCGAGACCTCTTGGGTCGCAGCGGCCGAGAACCCCTCCCCTTCATAAAAGTGGCCGAGACCCCCTCCCCTTCATAAAAGTGGCCGAGACCTCTTGGGTCGCAGCGGCCAAGATCCCCTCCCTTTCTAAAAAGAGGCCGAGACCTCTTGGGTCGCAGCGGCCGAGATCCCCTCCCCTTCTTAAAAGAGGCCGAGACCTCTTGGGTCGCAGAGGCCGAGACCCCCTCCCCTTCTTAAAAGCGGCCGAGACCTCTTGGGTCGCAGCGGCCGAGACCCCCTCCCCTTCTTATAAGTAGCCGAGACCTCTTGGGTCGCATCGGCCGAGACCCCCTCCCCCTCATGGGAAGGGCGTCTCCACCGCTGCAAACCAAGAGATCTCGGCCCCTGTTAAAAAGGGGGGAGGGTCAACCATTCATAAAAGCGGCCGAGACCTCTTGGGTCGCAGCGGCCGAGACCTTCTTCCCTTCCAAAATGCGGCCATGACCTCTTGGGTCGCAGCGGCCAAGACCCCCTCCTCTTCTTAAATGCGGCCGAGACCTCTTGGGTCGCAGCGGCCGAGATCCCCTCCCCTTCTTAAAAGAGGCCGAGACCTCTTGGGTCGCAGAGGCCGAGACCCCCTCCCCTTCTTAAAAGCGGCCGAGACCTCTTGGGTCGCAGCGGCCGAGACCCCCTCCCCTTCTTATAAGTAGCCGAGACCTCTTGGGTCGCATCGGCCGAGACCCCCTCCCCCTCATGGGAAGGGCGTCTCCACCGCTGCAAACCAAGAGATCTCGGCCCCTGTTAAGAAGGGGGGAGGGTCAACCATTCATAAAAGCGGCCGAGACCTCTTGGGTCGCAGCGGCCGAGACCTTCTTCCCTTCCAAAATGCGGCCATGACCTCTTGGGTCGCAGCGGCCAAGACCCCCTCCTCTTCTTAAAAGCGGCCGAGACCTCTTGGGTCGCAGCGGCCGAGAACCCCTCCCCTTCATAAAAGTGGCCGAGACCCCCTCCCCTTCATAAAAGTGGCCGAGACCTCTTGGGTCGCAGCGGCCAAGATCCCCTCCCTTTCTAAAAAGCGGCCGAGACCTCTTAGGTCGCAGCGGCCGAGAACCCCTTCCCTTCTTAAAAGAGGCCGAGACCTCTTGGGTCGCAGAGGCCGGGACCCCCTCCCTTTCTTAAAAGCGGCCGAGACCTCTTGGGTCGCAGCGGCCGAGACCCCCTCCCCTTCTTATAAGTAGCCGAGACCTCTTGGGTCGCATCGGCCGAGACCCCCTCCCCCTCATGGGGTGGGCGTCTCCACCGCTGCAAACCAAGAGATCTCGGCCCCTGTTAAGAAGGGGAGAGGGTCAACCATTCTTAAAAGCGGCCGAGACCTCTTGGGTCGCAGCGGCCGAGACCTTCTTCCCTTCCAAAATGCAGCCAAGACCTCTTGGGTCGCAGCGGCCAAGACCCCCTCCTCTTCTTAAAAGCGGCCGAGACATCTTGGGTCGCAGCGGCCGAGAACCCCTCCCCTTCATAAAAGTGGCCGAGACCTCTCGGGTCGCAGCGTCCAAGACCCCCTCCCCTTCTTATAAGTAGCCGAGACCTCTTGGGTTGCAGCGGCCGAGACCCCCTCCCTCTCATGGGGAGGGCGTCTCCACCGCTGCAAACCAAGAGATTTCGGCCCCTGTTAAGAAGGGGAGAGGGTCAACCATTTTTAAAGGCGGCCGAGAACTCTTGGGTCGCAGCGGCCGAGAAACCCTCCCCTTCATAAAAGTGGCCGAGACCCCCTCCCCTTCTTAAAAGTAGCCGAGACCTCTTGGGTCGCAGCGGCCGAGAACTTCTTCTCTTCTTAAATGCGGCCGAGACCTCTTTGGTCGCAGCGGCCAAGACCCCCTCCTCTTCTTAAAAGCGGCCGAGACCTCTTGGGTTGCAGCGGCCGAGACCCCCTCCCCTTCTTAAAAGTAGCCGAGACCTCTTGGGTCACAGCGGCCGAGACCTTCTTCCCTTCTTAAAAGCGGCCGAGACCTCTTGGGTCGCAGCGGCCAAGACCCCCTCCTCTTCTTAAAAGCGGCCGAGACCTCTTGGGTCACAGCGGCCGAGAACCCCTCCCCTTCATAAAAGTGGCCGAGACCTCTTGGGTCGCAGCGGCCAAGATCCCCTCCCTTTCTTAAAAGCGGCCGAGACCTCTTGGGTCGCAGCGGCCGAGAACCCCTCCCCTTCATAAAAAAGGCCGAGACCCCCTCCCCTTCATAAAAGTGGCCGAGACCTCTTGGGTCGCAGCGGCCAAGATCCCCTCCCTTTCTAAAAAGCGTCCGAGACCTCTTGGGTCGCAGCGGCCGAGAACCCCTCCCCTTCTTAAAAGCGGCCGAGACCTCTTGGGTCGCAGCGGCCGAGACCTTCTTCCCTTCCAAAATGTGGCCAAGACCTCTTGGGTCGCAGCGGCCAAGACCCCCTCCTCTTCTTAAAAGCGGCCGAGACCTCTTGGGTCGCAGCGGCCGAGAACCCCTCCCCTTCATAAAAGTGGCCGAGACCTCTTGGGTCGCAGCGGCCAAGACCCCCTTCCCTTCTTAAAAGTAGCCGAGACCTCTTGGGTCGCAGCGGCCGAGAACCCCTCCCCTTCATAAAAGTGGCCGAGACCTCTTGGGTCGCAGCGGCCAAGACCCCCTCCCCTTCTTAAAAGTAGCCGAGACCTCTTGAGTAGCAGCGGCCGAGACCTTCTTCCCTTCTTAAATGCGGCCGAGACCTCTTGGATCGCAGCGGCCAAGACCCCCTCCTCTTCTTAAAAGCGGCCGAGACCTCTTGGGTCGCAGCAGCCGAGAACCCCTCCCCTTCATAAAAGTAGCCGAGACCTCTTGGGTCGCAGCGGCCAAGATCCCCTCAATTTCTTAAAAGCGGCCTAGACTTCTTGGGGCGCAGCGGCCGAGAACCCCTCCCCTTCTTAAAAGCGGCCGAGACCTCTTGGGTCGCAGCGGCCGAGACCCCCTCCCCTTCTTAAAAGTGGCCGAGATCTCTTGGGTCGCAGCGGCCAAGACCCCCTCCCCTTCTTAAAAGCGGCCGAGACCTCTTGGGTCGCAGCGGCCGAGACCTTCTTTCCTTCTTAAATGCGGCCGAGACCTCTTGGGTCGCAGCGGCCAAGACCCCCTCCTCTTCTTAAAAGCGGCCGACACCTCTTGGGTCGCAGCGGCCGAGACCCCCTCCCCTTCTTAAAAGTAGCCGAGACCTCTTGGGTCGCAGTGGTTGAGACCTTCTTCCCTTCTTAAATGCGGCCGACACTTCTTGGGTCGCAGCGGCCAAGACCCCCTCCTCTTCTTAAAAGCGGCCGATACCTCTTGGGTCGCAGCGGCCTAGATCCCCTCCCTTTCTTAAAAGCGGCCGAGACCTCTTGGGTCGCAGCGGCCGAGAACCCCCCACCTTCTTAACAGCGGCCGAGACCTCTTGGGTCGCAGCGGCCGAGAACCCCTCCCCTTCATAAAAAAGGCCGAGACCCCCTCCCCTTCATAAAAGTGGCCGAGACCTCTTGGGTCGCAGCGGGCAAGATCCCCTCCCTTTCTAAAAAGCGGCCGAGACCTCTTGGGTCGCAGCGGCCGAGAACCCCTCCCCTTCTTAAAAGCGGCCGAGACCTCTTGGGTCGCAGCGGCCGAGACCTTCTTCCCTTCCAAAATGTGTCCAAGACCTCTTGGGTCGCAGCGGCCAAGACCCCCTCCTCTTCTTAAAAGCGGCCGAGACCTCTTGGGTCGCAGCGGCCGAGAACCCCTCCCCTTCATAAAAGTGGCCGAGACCTCTTGGGTCGCAGCGGCCAAGACCCCCTCCCCTTCTTAAAAGTAGCCTAGACCTCTTGAGTAGCAGCGGCCGAGACCTTCTTCCCTTTCTAAATGTGTCCGAGACCTCCTGGGTCGCAGCGGCCAAGACCCCCTCCCCTTCTTAAAAGTAGCCGAGACCTCTTGGGTAGCAGCGGCCAATACCTTCTTCCCTTCTTAAATGCGGCCGAGACCTCTTGGATCGCAGCGGCCAAGACCCCCTCCTCTTCTTAAAAGCGGCCGAGACCTCTTGGGTCGCAGCGGCCAAGAACCCCTCCCCTTCATAAAAGTGGCCGAGACTCCCTCCCCTTCTTAAAAGCGGCCGAGACCTCTTGGGTCGCAGCGGCCGAGACCCCCTCCCCTTCTTAAAAGAGGCCGAGACCTCTTGGGTCGCAGAGGCCGAGACCCCCTCCCCTTCTTAAAAGCGGCCGAGACCTCTTGGGTCGCAGCGGCCGAGACCCCCTCCCCTTCTTATAAGTAGCCGAGACCTCTTGGGTCGCATCGGCCGAGACCCCCTCCCCCTCATGGGGAGGGCGTCTCCACCGCTGCAAACCAAGAGATCTCGGCCCCTGTTAAGAAGGGGAGAGGGTCAACCATTCTTAAAAGCGGCCAAGACCTCTTGGGTCGCAGCGGCCGAGACCTCTTGGGTCGCAGCGGCCGAGACCTTCTTCCCTTCCAAAATGCGGCCAAGACCTCTTGGGTCGCAGCGCCAAGACCCCCTCCTCTTCTTAAAAGCGGCCGAGACCTCTTGGGTCGCAGCGGCCGAGAACCCCTCCCCTTCATAAAAGTGTCCGAGACCTCTTGGGTCGCAGCGGCCAAGACCCCCTCCCCTTCTTATAAGTAGCCGAGACCTCTTGGGTCGCAGCGGCCGAGACCCCCTCCCTCTCATGGGGAGGGCGTCTCCACCGCTGCAAACCAAGAGATTTCGGCCCCTGTTAAGAAGGGGAGAGGGTCAACCATTTTTAAAGGCGGCCGAGACCTCTTGGGTCGCAGCGGCCGAGAAACCCTCCCCTTCATAAAAGTGGCCGAGACCCCCTCCCCTTCTTAAAAGTAGCCGAGACCTCTTGGGTCGCAGCGGCCGAGACCCCCTCCCTCTCATGGGGAGGGCGTCTCCACCGCTGCAAACCAAGAGATTTCGGCCCCTGTTAAGAAGGGGAGAGGGTCAACCATTTTTAAAGGCGGCCGAGACCTCTTGGGTCGCAGCGGCCGAGAAACCCTCCCCTTCATAAAAGTGGCCGAGACCCCCTCCCCTTCTTAAAAGTAGCCGAGACCTCTTGGGTCGCAGCGGCCGAGAACTTCTTCCCTTCTTAAATGCGGCCGAGACTTCTTGGGTCGCAGCGGCCAAGACCCCCTCCTCTTCTTAAAAGCGGCCGAGACCTCTTGGGTTGCAGCGGCCGTGACCCCCTCCCCTTCTTAAAAGTAGCCGAGACCTCTTGGGTCACAGCGGCCGAGACCTTCTTCCCTTCTTAAATGCGGCCGAGACCTCTTGGGTCGCAGCGGCCAAGACCCCCTCCTCTTCTTAAAAGCGGCCGAGACCTCTTGGGTCGCAGCGGCCGAGAACCCCTCCCCTTCATAAAAGTGGCCGAGACCTCTTGGGTCGCAGCGGCCAAGATCCCCTCCCTTTCTTAAAAGCGGCCGAGACCTCTTGGGTCGCAGCGGCCGAGAACCCCTCCCCTTCATAAAAGTGGCCGAGACCCCCTCCCCTTCATAAAAGTGGCCGAGACCTCTTGGGTCGCAGCGGCCAAGATCCCCTCCCTTTCTAAAAAGAGGCCGAGACCTCTTGGGTCGCAGCGGCCGAGATCCCCTCCCCTTCTTAAAAGAGGCCGAGACCTCTTGGGTCGCAGAGGCCGAGACCCCCTCCCCTTCTTAAAAGCGGCCGAGACCTCTTGGGTCGCAGCGGCCGAGACCCCCTCCCCTTCTTATAAGTAGCCGAGACCTCTTGGGTCGCATCGGCCGAGACCCCCTCCCCCTCATGGGAAGGGCGTCTCCACCGCTGCAAACCAAGAGATCTCGGCCCCTGTTAAAAAGGGGGGAGGGTCAACCATTCATAAAAGCGGCCGAGACCTCTTGGGTCGCAGCGGCCGAGACCTTCTTCCCTTCCAAAATGCGGCCATGACCTCTTGGGTCGCAGCGGCCAAGACCCCCTCCTCTTCTTAAATGCGGCCGAGACCTCTTGGGTCGCAGCGGCCGAGATCCCCTCCCCTTCTTAAAAGAGGCCGAGACCTCTTGGGTCGCAGAGGCCGAGACCCCCTCCCCTTCTTAAAAGCGGCCGAGACCTCTTGGGTCGCAGCGGCCGAGACCCCCTCCCCTTCTTATAAGTAGCCGAGACCTCTTGGGTCGCATCGGCCGAGACCCCCTCCCCCTCATGGGAAGGGCGTCTCCACCGCTGCAAACCAAGAGATCTCGGCCCCTGTTAAGAAGGGGGGAGGGTCAACCATTCATAAAAGCGGCCGAGACCTCTTGGGTCGCAGCGGCCGAGACCTTCTTCCCTTCCAAAATGCGGCCATGACCTCTTGGGTCGCAGCGGCCAAGACCCCCTCCTCTTCTTAAAAGCGGCCGAGACCTCTTGGGTCGCAGCGGCCGAGAACCCCTCCCCTTCATAAAAGTGGCCGAGACCCCCTCCCCTTCATAAAAGTGGCCGAGACCTCTTGGGTCGCAGCGGCCAAGATCCCCTCCCTTTCTAAAAAGCGGCCGAGACCTCTTAGGTCGCAGCGGCCGAGAACCCCTTCCCTTCTTAAAAGAGGCCGAGACCTCTTGGGTCGCAGAGGCCGGGACCCCCTCCCTTTCTTAAAAGCGGCCGAGACCTCTTGGGTCGCAGCGGCCGAGACCCCCTCCCCTTCTTATAAGTAGCCGAGACCTCTTGGGTCGCATCGGCCGAGACCCCCTCCCCCTCATGGGGTGGGCGTCTCCACCGCTGCAAACCAAGAGATCTCGGCCCCTGTTAAGAAGGGGAGAGGGTCAACCATTCTTAAAAGCGGCCGAGACCTCTTGGGTCGCAGCGGCCGAGACCTTCTTCCCTTCCAAAATGCAGCCAAGACCTCTTGGGTCGCAGCGGCCAAGACCCCCTCCTCTTCTTAAAAGCGGCCGAGACATCTTGGGTCGCAGCGGCCGAGAACCCCTCCCCTTCATAAAAGTGGCCGAGACCTCTCGGGTCGCAGCGTCCAAGACCCCCTCCCCTTCTTATAAGTAGCCGAGACCTCTTGGGTTGCAGCGGCCGAGACCCCCTCCCTCTCATGGGGAGGGCGTCTCCACCGCTGCAAACCAAGAGATTTCGGCCCCTGTTAAGAAGGGGAGAGGGTCAACCATTTTTAAAGGCGGCCGAGAACTCTTGGGTCGCAGCGGCCGAGAAACCCTCCCCTTCATAAAAGTGGCCGAGACCCCCTCCCCTTCTTAAAAGTAGCCGAGACCTCTTGGGTCGCAGCGGCCGAGAACTTCTTCTCTTCTTAAATGCGGCCGAGACCTCTTTGGTCGCAGCGGCCAAGACCCCCTCCTCTTCTTAAAAGCGGCCGAGACCTCTTGGGTTGCAGCGGCCGAGACCCCCTCCCCTTCTTAAAAGTAGCCGAGACCTCTTGGGTCACAGCGGCCGAGACCTTCTTCCCTTCTTAAAAGCGGCCGAGACCTCTTGGGTCGCAGCGGCCAAGACCCCCTCCTCTTCTTAAAAGCGGCCGAGACCTCTTGGGTCACAGCGGCCGAGAACCCCTCCCCTTCATAAAAGTGGCCGAGACCTCTTGGGTCGCAGCGGCCAAGATCCCCTCCCTTTCTTAAAAGCGGCCGAGACCTCTTGGGTCGCAGCGGCCGAGAACCCCTCCCCTTCATAAAAAAGGCCGAGACCCCCTCCCCTTCATAAAAGTGGCCGAGACCTCTTGGGTCGCAGCGGCCAAGATCCCCTCCCTTTCTAAAAAGCGTCCGAGACCTCTTGGGTCGCAGCGGCCGAGAACCCCTCCCCTTCTTAAAAGCGGCCGAGACCTCTTGGGTCGCAGCGGCCGAGACCTTCTTCCCTTCCAAAATGTGGCCAAGACCTCTTGGGTCGCAGCGGCCAAGACCCCCTCCTCTTCTTAAAAGCGGCCGAGACCTCTTGGGTCGCAGCGGCCGAGAACCCCTCCCCTTCATAAAAGTGGCCGAGACCTCTTGGGTCGCAGCGGCCAAGACCCCCTTCCCTTCTTAAAAGTAGCCGAGACCTCTTGGGTCGCAGCGGCCGAGAACCCCTCCCCTTCATAAAAGTGGCCGAGACCTCTTGGGTCGCAGCGGCCAAGACCCCCTCCCCTTCTTAAAAGTAGCCGAGACCTCTTGAGTAGCAGCGGCCGAGACCTTCTTCCCTTCTTAAATGCGGCCGAGACCTCTTGGATCGCAGCGGCCAAGACCCCCTCCTCTTCTTAAAAGCGGCCGAGACCTCTTGGGTCGCAGCAGCCGAGAACCCCTCCCCTTCATAAAAGTAGCCGAGACCTCTTGGGTCGCAGCGGCCAAGATCCCCTCAATTTCTTAAAAGCGGCCTAGACTTCTTGGGGCGCAGCGGCCGAGAACCCCTCCCCTTCTTAAAAGCGGCCGAGACCTCTTGGGTCGCAGCGGCCGAGACCCCCTCCCCTTCTTAAAAGTGGCCGAGATCTCTTGGGTCGCAGCGGCCAAGACCCCCTCCCCTTCTTAAAAGCGGCCGAGACCTCTTGGGTCGCAGCGGCCGAGACCTTCTTTCCTTCTTAAATGCGGCCGAGACCTCTTGGGTCGCAGCGGCCAAGACCCCCTCCTCTTCTTAAAAGCGGCCGACACCTCTTGGGTCGCAGCGGCCGAGACCCCCTCCCCTTCTTAAAAGTAGCCGAGACCTCTTGGGTCGCAGTGGTTGAGACCTTCTTCCCTTCTTAAATGCGGCCGACACTTCTTGGGTCGCAGCGGCCAAGACCCCCTCCTCTTCTTAAAAGCGGCCGATACCTCTTGGGTCGCAGCGGCCTAGATCCCCTCCCTTTCTTAAAAGCGGCCGAGACCTCTTGGGTCGCAGCGGCCGAGAACCCCCCACCTTCTTAACAGCGGCCGAGACCTCTTGGGTCGCAGCGGCCGAGACCCCCTCCCCTTCTTAAAAGCGGCCGAGACCTCTTGGGTCGCAGCGGCCGAGACCCCCTCCCCTTCTTAAAATCAGCTGAGACCTCTTGGATCGCAGCGGCCGAGACCCCCTCCCCTTCTTATAAGTAGCCGAGACCTCTTGGGTCGCAGCGGCCGAGACCCCCTCCCCCTCATGGGGAGGGCGTCTCCACCGCTGCAAACCAAGAGATCTCGGCCCCTGTTAAGAAGGGGAGAGGGTCAACCATTCTTAAAAGCGGCCGAGACCTCTTGGGTCGCAGCGGCCGAGAACCCCTCCCCTTCATAAAAGTGGCCGAGACCACCTTCCCTTCTTAAAAGCGGCCGAGACCTCTTGGGTCGCAGCGGCCAAGACCCCCTCCCCTTCTTAAAAGCGGCCGAGACCTCTTGGGTCGCAGCGGCCGAGACCCCCTTCCCTTCTTAAAAGTAGCCGAGACCTCTTGGGTCGCAGCGGCCGAGACCCCCTCCCCTTCTTAAAAGCGGCCGAGACCCCTCGGGTCGCAGCGGCCGAGAACCCCTCCCCTTCATAAAAGTGGCCGAGACCTCTTGGGTCGCAGCGGCCAAGATCCCCTCCCTTTCTTAAAAGCGGCCGAGACCTCTTGGGTCGCAGCGGCCGAGAACCCCTCCCCTTCTTAAAAGCGGCCGAGACCTCTTGGGTCGCAGCGGCCGAGACCCCCTCCCCTTCTTAAAATCAGCCGAGACCTCTTGGATCTCAGCGGCCGAGACCCCCTCCCCTTCTTATAAGTAGCCGAGACCTCTTGGGTCGCAGCGGCCGAGACCCCCTCCCCCTCAAGAGGAGGGCGTCTCCACCGCTGCAAACCAAGAGATCTCGGCCCCTGTTAAGAAGGGGAGAGGGTCAACCATTCTTAAAAGCGGCCGAGACCTCTTGGGTCGCAGCTGCCGAGAACCCCTCCCCTTCATAAAAGTAGCCGAGACCTCTTGGGTCGCAGCGGCCAAGATCCCCTCCCTTTCTTAAAAGCGGCCGAGACCTCTTGGGTCGCAGCGGCCGAGAACCCCTCCCCACATAAAAATGGCCGAGACCTCTTGGGTCGCAGCGGCCAAGACCCCCTCCCCTTCTTAAAAGTAGCCGAGACCTCTTGGGTAGCAGCGGCCGAGACCTTCTTCCCTTCCTAAATGCGGCCGAGACCTCTTGGGTCACAGCGGCCAAGACCCCCTCCTACTCTTAAAAGCGGCCGAGACCTCTTAGGTCGCAGCGGCCGAGAACCCCTCCCCTTCATAAAAGTGGCCGAGACCTCTTTGGTCGCAGCGGCCAAGATCCACTACGTTTCTTAAAAGCGGCCGAGACCCCTCCCCTTCTTAAAAGCGGCAGAGACCTCGTGGGTCGCAGCAGCCGAGACCCCCTCCCCTTCTTTTAAGTAGCCGAGACCTCTTGGGTCGCAGCGGCCGAGACCCCCTCCCCCTCATGGGGAGGGCGTCTCCACCGCTGCAAACCAAGAGATCTCAGCCCCTTTTAAGAAGGGGAGAGGGTCAACCATTCTTAAAAGCGGCCGAGACCTCTTGGGTCGCAGCGGCCAAGAACCCCTCCCCTTCATAAAAGTGGCCGAGACTCCCTCCCCTTCTTAAAAGCGGCCGAGACCTCTTGGGTCGCAGCGGCCGAGACCCCCTCCCCTTCTTAAAAGAGGCCGAGACCTCTTGGGTCGCAGAGGCCGAGACCCCCTCCCCTTCTTAAAAGCGGCCGAGACCTCTTGGGTCGCAGCGGCCGAGACCCCCTCCCCCTCATGGGGAGGGCGTCTCCACCGCTGCAAACCAAGAGATCTCGGCCCCTGTTAAGAAGGGGAGAGGGTCAACCATTCTTAAAAGCGGCCGAGACCTCTTGGGTCGCAGCGGCCGAGACCTTCTTCCCTTCCAAAATGCGGCCAAGACCTCTTGGGTCGCAGCGGCCAAGACCCCCTCCTCTTCTTAAAAGCGGCCGAGACCTCTTGGGTCGCAGCGGCCGAGAACCCCTCCCCTTCATAAAAGTGGCCGAGACCTCTTGGGTCGCAGCGGCCAAGACCCCCTCCCCTTCTTATAAGTAGCCGAGACCTCTTGGGTCGCAGCGGCCGAGACCCCCTCCCTCTCATGGGGAGGGCGTCTCCACCGCTGCAAACCAAGAGATTTCGGCCCCTGTTAAGAAGGGGAGAGGGTCAACCATTTTTAAAGGCGGCCGAGACCTCTTGGGTCGCAGCGGCCGAGAAACCCTCCCCTTCATAAAAGTGGCCGAGACCCGCTCCCCTTCTTAAAAGTAGCCGAGACCTCTTGGGTCGCAGCGGCCGAGAACTTCTTCCCTTCTTAAATGCGGCCGAGACCTCTTGGGTCGCAGCGGCCAAGACCCCCTCCTCTTCTTAAAAGCGGCCGAGACCTCTTGGGTTGCAGCGGCCGAGACCCCCTCCCCTTCTTAAAAGTAGCCGAGACCTCTTGGGTCACAGCGGCCGAGACCTTCTTCCCTTCTTAAATGCGGCCGAGACCTCTTGGGTCGCAGCGGCCAAGACCCCCTCCTCTTCTTAAAAGCGGCCGAGACCTCTTGGGTCGCAGCGGCCGAGAACTCCTCCCCTTCATAAAAGTGGCCGAGACCCCCTCCCCTTCATAAAAGTGGCCGAGACCTCTTGGGTCGCAGCGGCCAAGATCCCCTCCCTTTCTAAAAAGAGGCCGAGACCTCTTGGGTCGCAGCGGCCGAGAACCCCTCCCCTTCTTAAAAGAGGCCGAGACCTCTTGGGTCGCAGAGGCCGAGACCCCCTCCCCTTCTTAAAAGCGGCCGAGACCTCTTGGGTCGCAGCGGCCGAGACCCCCTCCCCTTCTTATAAGTAGCCGAGACCTCTTGGGTCGCATCGGCCGAGACCCCCTCCCCCTCATGGGGAGGGCGTCTCCACCGCTGCAAACCAAGAGATCTCGGCCCCTGTTAAGAAGGGGAGAGGGTCAACCATTCATAAAAGCGGCCGAGACCTTCTTCCCTTCCAAAATGCGGCCAAGACCTCTTGGGTCGCAGCGGCCAAGACCCCCTCCTCTTCTTAAAAGCGGCCGAGACCTCTCGGGTCGCAGCGGCCGAGAACCCCTCCCCTTCATAAAAGTTGCCGAGACCTCTTGGGTCGCAGCGGCCAAGACCCCCTCCCCTTCTTAAAAGTAGCCGAGACCTCTTGAGTAGCAGCGGCCGAGACCTTCTTCCCTTTCTAAATGTGTCCGAGACCTCTTGGGTCGCAGAGGCCAAGACCCCCTCCCCTTCTTAAAAGTAGCCGAGACCTCTTGGGTAGCAGCGGCCAATACCTTCTTCCCTTCTTAAATGCGGCGGAGACCTCTTGGGTCGCAGCGGCCAAGACCCCCTCCTCTTCTTAAAAGCGGCCGAGACCTCTTGGGTCGCAGCAGCCGAGAACCCCTCCCCTTCATAAAAGTAGCCGAGACCTCTTGGGTCGCAGCGGCCAAGATCCCCTCAATTTCTTAAAAGCGGCCTAGACCTCTTGGGTCGCAGCGGCCGAGAACCCCTCCCCTTCTTAAAAGCGGCCGAGACCTCTTGGGTCGCAGCGGCCGAGACCCCCTCCCCTTCTTAAAAGTGGCCGAGACCTCTTGGGTCGCAGCGGCCAAGACCCCCTCCTCTTCTTAAAAGCGGCCGAGACCTCTTGGGTCGCAGCGGCCGAGACCTTCTTCCCTTCTTAAATGCGGCCGAGACCTCTTGGGTCGCAGCGGCCAAGACCCCTTCCTCTTCTTAAAAGCGGCCGAGACCTCTTGGGTAGCAGAGGCCGAGTCCCCCTCCCCTTCTTAAAAGTAGCCGAGACCTCTTGGGTCGCAGCGGTTGAGACCTTCTTCCCTTCTTAAATGCGGCCGAGACTTCTTGGGTCGCAGCGGCCAAGACCCCCTCCTCTTCTTAAAAGCGGCCGAGACCTCTTGGGTCGCAGCGGCCTAGATCCCCTCCCTTTCTTAAAAGCGGCCGAGACCTCTTGGGTCGCAGCGGCCGAGAACCCCTCACCTTCTTAAAAGCGGCCGAGACCTCTTGGGTCGCAGCGGCCGAGACCCCCTCCCCTTCTTAAAAGCGGCCGAGACCTCTTGGGTCACAGCGGCCGAGACCCCCTCCCCTTCTTAAAATCAGCTGAGACCTCTTGGATCGCAGCGGCCGAGACCCCCTCCCCTTCTTATAAGTAGCCGAGACCTCTTGGGTCGCAGCGGCCGAGACCCCCTCCCCCTCATGGGGAGGGCGTCTCCACCGCTGCAAACCAAGAGATCTCGGCCCCTGTTAAGAAGGGGAGAGGGTCAACCATTCTTAAAAGCGGCCGAGACCTCTTGGGTCGCAGCGGCCGAGAACCCCTCCCCTTCATAAAAGTGGCCGAGACCACCTTCCCTTCTTAAAAGCGTCCGAGACCTCTTGGGTCGCAGCGGCCAAGACCCCCTCCCCTTCTTAAAAGCGGCCGAGACCTCTTGGGTCGCAGCGGCCGAGACCCCCTTCCCTTCTTAAAAGTAGCCGAGACCTCTTGGGTCGCAGCGGCCGAGACCCCCTCCCCTTCTTAAAAGCGGCCGAGACCTCTCGGGTCGCAGCGGCCGAGAACCCCTCCCCTTCATAAAAGTGGCCGAGACCTCTTGGGTCGCAGCGGCCAAGATCCCCTCCCTTTCTTAAAAGCGTCCGAGACCTCTTGGGTCGCAGCGGCCGAGAACCCCTCCCCTTCTTAAAAGCGGCTGAGACCTCTTGGGTCGCAGCGGCCGAGACCCCCTCCCCTTCTTAAAATCAGCCGAGACCTCTTGGATCTCAGCGGCCGAGACCCCCTCCCCCTCAAGAGGAGGGCGTCTCCACCGCTGCAAACCAAGAGATCTCGGCCCCTGTTAAGAAGGGGAGAGGGTCAACCATTCTTAAAAGCGGCTGAGACCTCTTGGGTCGCAGCGGCCGAGAACCCCTCCCCTTCATAAAAGTGGCCGAGACCTCTTGGGTCGCAGCGGCCAAGATCCCCTCCCTTTCTTAAAAGCGGCCGAGACCTCTTGGGTCGCAGCGGCCGAGAACCCCTCCCCTTCATAAAAGTGGCCGAGACCTCTTGGGTCGCAGCGGCCAAGACCCCCTCCCCTTCTTAAAAGTAGCCGAGACCTCTTGGGTAGCAGCGGCCGAGACCTTCTTCCCTTCCTAAATGCGGCCGAGACCTCTTGGGTCACAGCGGCCAAGACCCCCTCCTATTCTTAAAAGCGGCCGAGACCTCTTGGGTCGCAGCGGCCGAGAACCCCTCCCCTTCATAAAAGTGGCCGAGACCTCTTGGGTCGCAGCGGCCAAGATCCAATACGTTTCTTAAAAGCGGCCGAGACTTCTTGGGTTGCAGCGCCCGAGACCCCTCCCCTTCTTAAAAGTGGCCGAGACCTCGTGGGTCGCAGCGGCCGAGACCCCCTCCCCTTCTTTTAAGTAGCCGAGACCATTTGGGTCGCAGCGGCCGTGACCCCCTCCCCCTCATGGGGAGGGCGTCTCCACCGCTGCAAACCAAGAGATCTCAGCCCCTTTTAAGAAGGGGAGAGGGTCAACCATTCTTAAAAGCGGCCGAGACCTCTTGGGTCGCAGCGGCCAAGAACCCCTCCCCTTCATAAAAGTGGCCGAGACTCCCTCCCCTTCTTAAAAGCGGCCGAGACCTCTTGGGTCGCAGCGGCCGAGACCCCCTCCCCTTCTTAAAAGAGGCCGAGACCTCTTGGGTCGCAGAGGCCGAGACCCCCTCCCCTTCTTAAAAGCGGCCGAGACCTCTTGGGTCGCAGCGGCCGAGACCCCCTCCCCTTCTTATAAGTAGCCGAGACCTCTTGGGTCGCATCGGCCGAGACCCCCTCCCCCTCATGGGGAGGGCGTCTCCACCGCTGCAAACCAAGAGATCTCGGCCCCTGTTAAGAAGGGGAGAGGGTCAACCATTCTTAAAAGCGGCCGAGACCTCTTGGGTCGCAGCGGCCGAGACCTTCTTCCCTTCCAAAATGCGGCCAAGACCTCTTGGGTCGCAGCGGCCAAGACCCCCTCTTCTTCTTAAAAGCGGCCGAGACCTCTTGGGTCGCAGCGGCCGAGAACCCCTCCCCTTCATAAAAGTGGCCGAGACCTCTTGGGTCGCAGCGGCCGAGACCCCCTCCCCTTCTTATAAGTAGCCGAGACCTCTTGGGTCGCAGCGGCAGAGACCCCCTCCCCCTCATGGGGAGGGCGTCTCCACCGCTGCAAACCAAGAGATCTCGGCCCCTGTTAAGAAGGGGAGAGGGTCAACCATTCTTAAAAGCGGCCGAGACCTCTTGGGTCGCAGCGGCCGAGAACCCCTCCCCTTCATAAAAGTGGCCGAGACCACCTTCCCTTCTTAAAAGCGTCCGAGACCTCTTGGGTCGCAGCGGCCAAGACCCCCTCCCCTTCTTAAAAGCGGCCGAGACCTCTTGGGTCGCAGCGGCCGAGACCCCCTTCCCTTCTTAAAAGTAGCCGAGACCTCTTGGGTCGCAGCGGCCGAGACCCCCTCCCCTTCTTAAAAGCGGCCGAGACCTCTCGGGTCGCAGCGGCCGAGAACCCCTCCCCTTCATAAAAGTGGCCGAGACCTCTTGGGTCGCAGCGGCCAAGATCCCCTCCCTTTCTTAAAAGCGTCCGAGACCTCTTGGGTCGCAGCGGCCGAGAACCCCTCCCCTTCTTAAAAGCGGCTGAGACCTCTTGGGTCGCAGCGGCCGAGACCCCCTCCCCTTCTTAAAATCAGCCGAGACCTCTTGGATCTCAGCGGCCGAGACCCCCTCCCCCTCAAGAGGAGGGCGTCTCCACAGCTGCAAACCAAGAGATCTCGGCCCCTGTTAAGAAGGGGAGAGGGTCAACCATTCTTAAAAGCGGCTGAGACCTCTTGGGTCGCAGCGGCCGAGAACCCCTCCCCTTCATAAAAGTGGCCGAGACCTCTTGGGTCGCAGCGGCCAAGATCCCCTCCCTTTCTTAAAAGCGGCCGAGACCTCTTGGGTCGCAGCGGCCGAGAACCCCTCCCCTTCATAAAAGTGGCCGAGACCTCTTGGGTCGCAGCGGCCAAGACCCCCTCCCCTTCTTAAAAGTAGCCGAGACCTCTTGGGTAGCAGCGGCCGAGACCTTCTTCCCTTCCTAAATGCGGCCGAGACCTCTTGGGTCACAGCGGCCAAGACCCCCTCCTATTCTTAAAAGCGGCCGAGACCTCTTGGGTCGCAGCGGCCGAGAACCCCTCCCCTTCATAAAAGTGGCCGAGACCTCTTGGGTCGCAGCGGCCAAGATCCAATACGTTTCTTAAAAGCGGCCGAGACTTCTTGGGTTGCAGCGCCCGAGACCCCTCC